>NW_026968392.1:0-98688 GCF_028390025.1 Pseudophryne corroboree
CCTGAATTTTCCAATGCGCAGCTCTTTGCAAAAGAGAGATATTGGCAAGGAAAAGCTGTCTTGTACCATTGCATTTTTCTCCCAAACGAAGGACACTAGAAATAAAATTTTAAAGCCTCCTGTTAGGCCATCATCTACACGATATAGCCCTGAATTTTCCAATGCGCAGCTCTTTGCAAAAGAGAGATATTGGCAAGGAAAAGCTGTCTTGTACCTTTGCATTTTTCTCCCAAACGAAGGACACTAGAATTAAAATTTTAAAGCCTCCTGTTAGGCCATCATCTACACGACATAGCCCTGAATTTTCCAATGCGTAGCTCTTTGCAAAAGAGAGATATTGGCAAGGAAAAGCTGTCTTGTACCATTGCATTTTTCTCCCAAACGAAGGACACTAGAAAGAAAATTTTAAAGCCTCCTGTTAGGCCATCATCTACACGACATAGCCCTGAATTTTCCAATGCGCAGCTCTTTGCAAAAGAGAGATATTGGCAAGGAAAAGCTGTCTTGTACCTTTGCATTTTTCTCCCAAACGAAGGACACTAGAAAGAAAATTTTAAAGCCTCCTGTTAGGCCATCATCTACACGAAATAGCCCTGAATTTTCCAATGCGCAGCTCTTTGCAAAAGAGAGATATTGGCAAGGAAAAGCTGTCTTGTACCATTGCATTTTTCTCCCAAACGAAGGTCACTAGAAAGAAAATTTTAAAGCCTCCTGTTAGGCCATCATCTACACGACATAGCCCTGAATTTTCCAATGCGTAGCTCTTTGCAAAAGAGAGATATTGGCAAGGAAAAGCTGTCTTGTACCATTGCATTTTTCTCCCAAACGAAGGACACTAGAAAGAAAATTTTAAAGCCTCCTGTTAGGCCATCATCTACACGATATAGCCCAGAATTTTCCAATGCGCAGCTCTTTGCAAAAGAGAGATATTGGCAAGGAAAAGCTGTCTTGTACCTTTGCATTTTTCTCCCAAACGAAGGACACTAGAATTAAAATTTTAAAGCCTCCTGTTAGGCCATCATCTACACGACATAGCCCTGAATTTTCCAATGCGTAGCTCTTTGCAAAAGAGAGATATTGGCAAGGAAAAGCTGTCTTGTACCATTGCATTTTTCTCCCAAACGAAGGACACTAGAAAGAAAATTTTAAAGCCTCCTGTTAGGCCATCATCTACACGACATAGCCCTGAATTTTCCAATGCGCAGCTCTTTGCAAAAGAGAGATATTGGCAAGGAAAAGCTGTCTTGTACCTTTGCATTTTTCTCCCAAACGAAGGTCACTAGAAAGAAAATTTTAAAGCCTCCTGTTAGGCCATCATCTACACGACATAGCCCTGAATTTTCCAATGCGCAGCTCTTTGCAAAAGAGAGATATTGGCAAGGAAAAGCTGTCTTGTACCTTTGCATTTTTCTCCCAAACGAAGGTCACTAGAAAGAAAATTTTAAAGCCTCCTGTTAGGCCATCATCTACACGACATAGCCCTGAATTTTCCAATGCGCAGCTCTTTGCAAAAGAGAGATATTGGCAAGGAAAAGCTGTCTTGTACCATTGCATTTTTCTCCCAAACGAAGGACACTAGAAATAAAATTTTAAAGCCTCCTGTTAGGCCATCATCTACACGATATAGCCCTGAATTTTCCAATGCGCAGCTCTTTGCAAAAGAGAGATATTGGCAAGGAAAAGCTGTCTTGTACCTTTGCATTTTTCTCCCAAACGAAGGACACTAGAATTAAAATTTTAAAGCCTCCTGTTAGGCCATCATCTACACGACATAGCCCTGAATTTTCCAATGCGTAGCTCTTTGCAAAAGAGAGATATTGGCAAGGAAAAGCTGTCTTGTACCATTGCATTTTTCTCCCAAACGAAGGACACTAGAAAGAAAATTTTAAAGCCTCCTGTTAGGCCATCATCTACACGACATAGCCCTGAATTTTCCAATGCGCAGCTCTTTGCAAAAGAGAGATATTGACAAGGAAAAGCTGTCTTGTACCTTTGCATTTTTCTCCCAAACGAAGGACACTAGAAAGAAAATTTTAAAGCCTCCTGTTAGGCCATCATCTACACGAAATAGCCCTGAATTTTCCAATGCGCAGCTCTTTGCAAAAGAGAGATATTGGCAAGGAAAAGCTGTCTTGTACCATTGCATTTTTCTCCCAAACGAAGAACACTAGAAAGAAAATTTTAAAGCCTCCTGTTAGGCCATCATCTACACGACATAGCCCTGCATTTTCCAATGCGCAGCTCTTTGCAAAAGAGAGATATTGGCAAGGAAAAGCTGTCTTGTACCTTTGCATTTTTCTCCCAAACGAAGGTCACTAGAAAGAAAATTTTAAAGCCTCCTGTTAGGCCATCATCTACACGATATAGCCCTGAATTTTCCAATGCGCAGCTCTTTGCAAAAGAGAGATATTGGCAAGGAAAAGCTGTCTTGTACCTTTGCATTTTTCTCCCAAACGAAGGACACTAGAATTAAAATTTTAAAGCCTCCTGTTAGGCCATCATCTACACGACATAGCCCTGAATTTTCCAATGCGTAGCTCTTTGCAAAAGAGAGATATTGGCAAGGAAAAGCTGTCTTGTACCATTGCATTTTTCTCCCAAACGAAGGACACTAGAATTAAAATTTTAAAGCCTCCTGTTAGGCCATCATCTACACGACATAGCCCTGAATTTTCCAATGCGTAGCTCTTTGCAAAAGAGAGATATTGGCAAGGAAAAGCTGTCTTGTACCATTGCATTTTTCTCCCAAACGAAGGACACTAGAAAGAAAATTTTAAAGCCTCCTGTTAGGCCATCATCTACACGACATAGCCCTGAATTTTCCAATGCGTAGCTCTTTGCAAAAGAGAGATATTGGCAAGGAAAAGCTGTCTTGTACCATTGCATTTTTCTCCCAAACGAAAGACACTAGAAAGAAAATTTTAAAGCCTCCTGTTAGGCCATCATCTACACGACATAGCCCTGAATTTTCCAATGCGCAGCTCTTTGCAAAAGAGAGATATTGGCAAGGAAAAGCTGTCTTGTACCTTTGCATTTTTCTCCCAAACGAAGGTCACTAGAAAGACAATTTTAAAGCCTCCTGTTAGGCCATCATCTACACGACATATTCCTGAATTTTCCAATGCGCAGCTCTTTGCAAAAGAGAGATATTGGCAAGAAAGCTGTCTTGTACCTTTGCATTTTTCTCCCAAACGAAGGTCACTAGAAAGACAATTTTAAAGCCTCCTGTTAGGCCATCATCTACACGACATAGCCCTGAATTTTCCAATACGCAGCTCTTTGCAAAAGAGAGATATTGGCAAGGAAAAGCTGTCTTGTACCTTTGCATTTTTCTCCCAAACGAAGGTCACTAGAAAGAAAATTTTAAAGCCTCCTGTTAGGCCATCATCTACACGACATAGCCCTGAATTTTCCAATGCGCAGCTCTTTGCAAAAGAGAGATATTGGCAAGGAAAAGCTGTCTTGTACCTTTGCATTTTTCTCCCACACGAAGGTCACTAGAAAGAAAATTTTAAAGCCTCCTGTTAGGCCATCATCTACACGACATAGCCCTGAATTTTCCAATGCGTAGCTCTTTGCAAAAGAGAGATATTGGCAAGGAAAAGCTGTCTTGTACCTTTGCATTTTTCTCCCAAACGAAGGACACTAGAAAGAAAATTTTAAAGCCTCCTGTTAGGCTATCATCTACACGAAATAGCCCTGAATTTTCCAATGCGCAGCTCTTTGCAAAAGAGAGATATTGGCAAGGAAAAGCTGTCTTGTACCATTGCATTTTTCTCCCAAACGAAGGACACTAGAAAGAAAATTTTAAAGCCTCCTGTTAGGCCATCATCTACACGACATAGCCCTGAATTTTCCAATGCGCAGCTCTTTGCAAAAGAGAGATATTGGCAAGGAAAAGCTGTCTTGTACCTTTGCATTTTTCTCCCAAACGAAGGTCACTAGAAAGAAAATTTTAAAGCCTCCTGTTAAGGCCATCATCTACACGAAATAGCCCTGAATTTTCCAATGCGCAGCTCTTTGCAAAAGAGAGATATTGGCAAGGAAAAGCTGTCTTGTACCTTTGCATTTTTCTCCCAAACGAAGGTCACTAGAAAGAAAATTTTAAAGCCTCCTGTTAGGCCATCATCTACACGACATAGCCCTGAATTTTCCAATGCGCAGCTCTTTGCAAAAGAGAGATATTGGCAAGGAAAAGCTGTCTTGTACCTTTGCATTTTTCTCCCAAACGAAGGTCACTAAAAAGAAAATTTTAAAGCCTCCTGTTAGGCCATCATCTACACGACATAGCCCTGAATTTTCCAATGCGCAGCTCTTTGCAAAAGAGAGATATTGGCAAGGAAAAGCTGTCTTGTACCTTTGCATTTTTCTCCCAAACGAAGGTCACTAGAAAGAAAATTTTAAAACCTCCTGTTAGGCCATCATCTACACGACATAGCCCTGAATTTTCCAATGCGTAGCTCTTTGCAAAAGAGAGATATTGGCAAGGAAAAGCTGTCTTGTACCATTGCATTTTTCTCCCAAACGAAGGACACTAGAAAGAAAATTTTAAAGCCTCCTGTTAGGCCATCATCTACACGACATAGCCCTGCATTTACCAATGCGCAGCTCTTTGCAAAAGAGAGATATTGGCAAGGAAAAGCTGTCTTGTACCTTTCGCATTTTTCTCCCAAACGAAGGACACTAGAAAGAAAATTTTAAAGCCTCCTGTTAGGCCATCATCTACACGACATAGCCCTGAATTTTCCAATGCGCAGCTCTTTGCAAGAGAGAGATATTGGCAAGGAAAAGCTGTCTTGTACCATTGCATTTTTCTCCCAAACGAAGGACACTAGAAAGAAAATTTTAAAGCCTCCTGTTAGGCCATCATCTACACGACATAGCCCTGAATTTTCCAATGCGTAGCTCTTTGCAAAAGAGAGATATTGGCAAGGAAAAGCTGTCTTGTACCATTGCATTTTTCTCCCAAACGAAGGACACTAGAAAGAAAATTTTAAAGCCTCCTGTTAGGCCATCATCTACACGATATAGCCCTGAATTTTCCAATGCGCAGCTCTTTGCAAAAGAGAGATATTGGCAAGGAAAAGCTGTCTTGTACCTTTGCATTTTTCTCCCAAACGAAGGACACTAGAATTAAAATTTTAAAGCCTCCTGTTAGGCCATCATCTACACGACATAGCCCTGAATTTTCCAATGCGTAGCTCTTTGCAAAAGAGAGATATTGGCAAGGAAAAGCTGTCTTGTACCATTGCATTTTTCTCCCAAACGAAGGACACTAGAAAGAAAATTTTAAAGCCTCCTGTTAGGCCATCATCTACACGACATAGCCCTGAATTTTCCAATGCGCAGCTCTTTGCAAAAGAGAGATATTGGCAAGGAAAAGCTGTCTTGTACCATTGCATTTTTCTTCCAAACGAAGAACACTAGAAAGAAAATTTTAAAGCCTCCTGTTAGGCCATCATCTACACGACATAGCCCTGCATTTTCCAATGCGCAGCTCTTTGCAAAAGAGAGATATTGGCAAGGAAAAGCTGTCTTGTACCATTGCATTTTTCTCCCAAACGAAGGTCACTAGAAAGAAAATTTTAAAGCCTCCTGTTAGGCCATCATCTACACGACATAGCCCTGAATTTTCCAATGCGTAGCTCTTTGCAAAAGAGAGATATTGGCAAGGAAAAGCTGTCTTGTACCATTGCATTTTTCTCCCAAACGAAGGACACTAGAAAGAAAATTTTAAAGCCTCCTGTTAGGCCATCATCTACACGACATAGCCCTGAATTTTCCAATGCGCAGCTCTTTGCAAAAGAGAGATATTGGCAAGGAAAAGCTGTCTTGTACCATTGCATTTTTCTCCCAAACGAAGGACACTAGAAAGAAAATTTTAAAGCCTCCTGTTAGGCTATCATCTACACGACATAGCCCTGAATTTTCCAATGCGTAGCTCTTTGCAAAAGAGAGATATTGGCAAGGAAAAGCTGTCTTGTACCATTGCATTTTTCTCCCAAACGAAGGACACTAGAAAGAAAATTTTAAAGCCTCCTGTTAGGCCATCATCTACACGATATAGCCCTGAATTTTCCAATGCGCAGCTCTTTGCAAAAGAGAGATATTGGCAAGGAAAAGCTGTCTTGTACCTTTGCATTTTTCTCCCAAACGAAGGACACTAGAATTAAAATTTTAAAGCCTCCTGTTAGGCCATCATCTACACGACATAGCCCTGAATTTTCCAATGCGCAGCTCTTTGCAAAAGAGAGATATTGGCAAGGAAAAGCTGTCTTGTACCATTGCATTTTTCTCCCAAACGAAGGACACTAGAAAGAAAATTTTAAAGCCTCCTGTTAGGCTATCATCTACACGACATAGCCCTGAATTTTCCAATGCGTAGCTCTTTGCAAAAGAGAGATATTGGCAAGGAAAAGCTGTCTTGTACCATTGCATTTTTCTCCCAAACGAAGGACACTAGAAAGAAAATTTTAAAGCCTCCTGTTAGGCCATCATCTACACGATATAGCCCTGAATTTTCCAATGCGCAGCTCTTTGCAAAAGAGAGATATTGGCAAGGAAAAGCTGTCTTGTACCTTTGCATTTTTCTCCCAAACGAAGGACACTAGAATTAAAATTTTAAAGCCTCCTGTTAGGCCATCATCTACACGACATAGCCCTGAATTTTCCAATGCGTAGCTCTTTGCAAAAGAGAGATATTGGCAAGGAAAAGCTGTCTTGTACCATTGCATTTTTCTCCCAAACGAAGGACACTAGAATTAAAATTTTAAAGCCTCCTGTTAGGCCATCATCTACACGACATAGCCCTGAATTTTCCAATGCGTAGCTCTTTGCAAAAGAGAGATATTGGCAAGGAAAAGCTGTCTTGTACCATTGCATTTTTCTCCCAAACGAAGGACACTAGAAAGAAAATTTTAAAGCCTCCTGTTAGGCCATCATCTACACGACATAGCCCTGAATTTTCCAATGCGCAGCTCTTTGCAAAAGAGAGATATTGGCAAGGAAAAGCTGTCTTGTACCTTTGCATTTTTCTCCCAAACGAAGGTCACTAGAAAGAAAATTTAAAAGCCTCCTGTTAGGCCATCATCTACACGACATAGCCCTGAATTTTCCAATGCGCAGCTCTTTGCAAAAGAGAGATATTGGCAAGGAAAAGCTGTCTTGTACCTTTGCATTTTTCTCCCAAACGAAGGACACTAGAAAGAAAATTTTAAAGCCTCCTGTTAGGCCATCATCTACACGACATAGCCCTGAATTTTCCAATGCGTAGCTCTTTGCAAAAGAGAGATATTGGCAAGGAAAAGCTGTCTTGTACCATTGCATTTTTCTCCCAAACGAAGGACACTAGAATTAAAATTTTAAAGCCTCCTGTTAGGCCATCATCTACACGACATAGCCCTGAATTTTCCAATGCGTAGCTCTTTGCAAAAGAGAGATATTGGCAAGGAAAAGCTGTCTTGTACCATTGCATTTTTCTCCCAAACGAAGGACACTAGAAAGAAAATTTTAAAGCCTCCTGTTAGGCCATCATCTACACGACATAGCCCTGAATTTTCCAATGCGTAGCTCTTTGCAAAAGAGAGATATTGGCAAGGAAAAGCTGTCTTGTACCATTGCATTTTTCTCCCAAACGAAGGACACTAGAAAGAAAATTTTAAAGCCTCCTGTTAGGCCATCATCTACACGACATAGCCCTGAATTTTCCAATGCGCAGCTCTTTGCAAAAGAGAGATATTGGCAAGGAAAAGCTGTCTTGTACCTTTGCATTTTTCTCCCAAACGAAGGTCACTAGAAAGAAAATTTTAAAGCCTCCTGTTAAGGCCATCATCTACACGAAATAGCCCTGAATTTTCCAATGCGCAGCTCTTTGCAAAAGAGAGATATTGGCAAGGAAAAGCTGTCTTGTACCTTTGCATTTTTCTCCCAAACGAAGGTCACTAGAAAGAAAATTTTAAAGCCTCCTGTTAGGCCATCATCTACACGACATAGCCCTGAATTTTCCAATGCGCAGCTCTTTGCAAAAGAGAGATATTGGCAAGGAAAAGCTGTCTTGTACCTTTGCATTTTTCTCCCAAACGAAGGACACTAGAAAGAAAATTTTAAAGCCTCCTGTTAGGCCATCATCTACACGAAATAGCCCTGAATTTTCCAATGCGCAGCTCTTTGCAAAAGAGAGATATTGGCAAGGAAAAGCTGTCTTGTACCATTGCATTTTTCTCCCAAACGAAGGTCACTAGAAAGAAAATTTTAAAGCCTCCTGTTAGGCCATCATCTACACGACATAGCCCTGAATTTTCCAATGCGTAGCTCTTTGCAAAAGAGAGATATTGGCAAGGAAAAGCTGTCTTGTACCATTGCATTTTTCTCCCAAACGAAGGACACTAGAAAGAAAATTTTAAAGCCTCCTGTTAGGCCATCATCTACACGATATAGCCCTGAATTTTCCAATGCGCAGCTCTTTGCAAAAGAGAGATATTGGCAAGGAAAAGCTGTCTTGTACCTTTGCATTTTTCTCCCAAACGAAGGACACTAGAATTAAAATTTTAAAGCCTCCTGTTAGGCCATCATCTACACGACATAGCCCTGAATTTTCCAATGCGTAGCTCTTTGCAAAAGAGAGATATTGGCAAGGAAAAGCTGTCTTGTACCATTGCATTTTTCTCCCAAACGAAGGACACTAGAAAGAAAATTTTAAAGCCTCCTGTTAGGCCATCATCTACACGACATAGCCCTGAATTTTCCAATGCGCAGCTCTTTGCAAAAGAGAGATATTGGCATGGAAAAGCTGTCTTGTACCTTTGCATTTTTCTCCCAAACGAAGGACACTAGAAAGAAAATTTTAAAGCCTCCTGTTAGGCCATCATCTACACGAAATAGCCCTGAATTTTCCAATGCGCAGCTCTTTGCAAAAGAGAGATATTGGCAAGGAAAAGCTGTCTTGTACCATTGCATTTTTCTCCCAAACGAAGAACACTAGAAAGAAAATTTTAAAGCCTCCTGTTAGGCCATCATCTACACGACATAGCCCTGCATTTTCCAATGCGCAGCTCTTTGCAAAAGAGAGATATTGGCAAGGAAAAGCTGTCTTGTACCTTTGCATTTTTCTCCCAAACGAAGGTCACTAGAAAGAAAATTTTAAAGCCTCCTGTTAGGCCATCATCTACACGATATAGCCCTGAATTTTCCAATGCGCAGCTCTTTGCAAAAGAGAGATATTGGCAAGGAAAAGCTGTCTTGTACCTTTGCATTTTTCTCCCAAACGAAGGACACTAGAATTAAAATTTTAAAGCCTCCTGTTAGGCCATCATCTACACGACATAGCCCTGAATTTTCCAATGCGTAGCTCTTTGCAAAAGAGAGATATTGGCAAGGAAAAGCTGTCTTGTACCATTGCATTTTTCTCCCAAACGAAGGACACTAGAAAGAAAATTTTAAAGCCTCCTGTTAGGCCATCATCTACACGACATAGCCCTGAATTTTCCAATGCGCAGCTCTTTGCAAAAGAGAGATATTGGCAAGGAAAAGCTGTCTTGTACCTTTGCATTTTTCTCCCAAACGAAGGACACTAGAATTAAAATTTTAAAGCCTCCTGTTAGGCCATCATCTACACGACATAGCCCTGAATTTTCCAATGCGTAGCTCTTTGCAAAAGAGAGATATTGGCAAGGAAAAGCTGTCTTGTACCATTGCATTTTTCTCCCAAACGAAGGACACTAGAAAGAAAATTTTAAAGCCTCCTGTTAGGCCATCATCTACACGACATAGCCCTGAATTTTCCAATGCGCAGCTCTTTGCAAAAGAGAGATATTGGCAAGGAAAAGCTGTCTTGTACCATTGCATTTTTCTCCCAAACGAAGGACACTAGAAATAAAATTTTAAAGCCTCCTGTTAGGCCATCATCTACACGATATAGCCCTGAATTTTCCAATGCGCAGCTCTTTGCAAAAGAGAGATATTGGCAAGGAAAAGCTGTCTTGTACCATTGCATTTTTCTCCCAAACGAAGAACACTAGAAAGAAAATTTTAAAGCCTCCTGTTAGGCCATCATCTACACGACATAGCCCTGCATTTTCCAATGCGCAGCTCTTTGCAAAAGAGAGATATTGGCAAGGAAAAGCTGTCTTGTACCTTTGCATTTTTCTCCCAAACGAAGGTCACTAGAAAGAAAATTTTAAAGCCTCCTGTTAGGCCATCATCTACACGATATAGCCCTGAATTTTCCAATGCGCAGCTCTTTGCAAAAGAGAGATATTGGCAAGGAAAAGCTGTCTTGTACCTTTGCATTTTTCTCCCAAACGAAGGACACTAGAATTAAAATTTTAAAGCCTCCTGTTAGGCCATCATCTACACGACATAGCCCTGAATTTTCCAATGCGTAGCTCTTTGCAAAAGAGAGATATTGGCAAGGAAAAGCTGTCTTGTACCATTGCATTTTTCTCCCAAACGAAGGACACTAGAAAGAAAATTTTAAAGCCTCCTGTTAGGCCATCATCTACACGACATAGCCCTGAATTTTCCAATGCGCAGCTCTTTGCAAAAGAGAGATATTGGCAAGGAAAAGCTGTCTTGTACCTTTGCATTTTTCTCCCAAACGAAGGACACTAGAATTAAAATTTTAAAGCCTCCTGTTAGGCCATCATCTACACGACATAGCCCTGAATTTTCCAATGCGTAGCTCTTTGCAAAAGAGAGATATTGGCAAGGAAAAGCTGTCTTGTACCATTGCATTTTTCTCCCAAACGAAGGACACTAGAAAGAAAATTTTAAAGCCTCCTGTTAGGCCATCATCTACACGACATAGCCCTGAATTTTCCAATGCGCAGCTCTTTGCAAAAGAGAGATATTGGCAAGGAAAAGCTGTCTTGTACCATTGCATTTTTCTCCCAAACGAAGGACACTAGAAATAAAATTTTAAAGCCTCCTGTTAGGCCATCATCTACACGATATAGCCCTGAATTTTCCAATGCGCAGCTCTTTGCAAAAGAGAGATATTGGCAAGGAAAAGCTGTCTTGTACCTTTGCATTTTTCTCCCAAACGAAGGACACTAGAATTAAAATTTTAAAGCCTCCTGTTAGGCCATCATCTACACGACATAGCCCTGAATTTTCCAATGCGTAGCTCTTTGCAAAAGAGAGATATTGGCAAGGAAAAGCTGTCTTGTACCATTGCATTTTTCTCCCAAACGAAGGACACTAGAAAGAAAATTTTAAAGCCTCCTGTTAGGCCATCATCTACACGACATAGCCCTGAATTTTCCAATGCGCAGCTCTTTGCAAAAGAGAGATATTGGCAAGGAAAAGCTGTCTTGTACCTTTGCATTTTTCTCCCAAACGAAGGACACTAGAAAGAAAATTTTAAAGCCTCCTGTTAGGCCATCATCTACACGAAATAGCCCTGAATTTTCCAATGCGCAGCTCTTTGCAAAAGAGAGATATTGGCAAGGAAAAGCTGTCTTGTACCATTGCATTTTTCTCCCAAACGAAGGTCACTAGAAAGAAAATTTTAAAGCCTCCTGTTAGGCCATCATCTACACGACATAGCCCTGAATTTTCCAATGCGTAGCTCTTTGCAAAAGAGAGATATTGGCAAGGAAAAGCTGTCTTGTACCATTGCATTTTTCTCCCAAACGAAGGACACTAGAAAGAAAATTTTAAAGCCTCCTGTTAGGCCATCATCTACACGATATAGCCCAGAATTTTCCAATGCGCAGCTCTTTGCAAAAGAGAGATATTGGCAAGGAAAAGCTGTCTTGTACCTTTGCATTTTTCTCCCAAACGAAGGACACTAGAATTAAAATTTTAAAGCCTCCTGTTAGGCCATCATCTACACGACATAGCCCTGAATTTTCCAATGCGTAGCTCTTTGCAAAAGAGAGATATTGGCAAGGAAAAGCTGTCTTGTACCATTGCATTTTTCTCCCAAACGAAGGACACTAGAAAGAAAATTTTAAAGCCTCCTGTTAGGCCATCATCTACACGACATAGCCCTGAATTTTCCAATGCGCAGCTCTTTGCAAAAGAGAGATATTGGCAAGGAAAAGCTGTCTTGTACCTTTGCATTTTTCTCCCAAACGAAGGTCACTAGAAAGAAAATTTTAAAGCCTCCTGTTAGGCCATCATCTACACGACATAGCCCTGAATTTTCCAATGCGCAGCTCTTTGCAAAAGAGAGATATTGGCAAGGAAAAGCTGTCTTGTACCTTTGCATTTTTCTCCCAAACGAAGGTCACTAGAAAGAAAATTTTAAAGCCTCCTGTTAGGCCATCATCTACACGACATAGCCCTGAATTTTCCAATGCGCAGCTCTTTGCAAAAGAGAGATATTGGCAAGGAAAAGCTGTCTTGTACCTTTGCATTTTTCTCCCACACGAAGGTCACTAGAAAGAAAATTTTAAAGCCTCCTGTTAGGCCATCATCTACACGACATAGCCCTGAATTTTCCAATGCGTAGCTCTTTGCAAAAGAGAGATATTGGCAAGGAAAAGCTGTCTTGTACCTTTGCATTTTTCTCCCAAACGAAGGACACTAGAAAGAAAATTTTAAAGCCTCCTGTTAGGCTATCATCTACACGAAATAGCCCTGAATTTTCCAATGCGCAGCTCTTTGCAAAAGAGAGATATTGGCAAGGAAAAGCTGTCTTGTACCATTGCATTTTTCTCCCAAACGAAGGACACTAGAAAGAAAATTTTAAAGCCTCCTGTTAGGCCATCATCTACACGACATAGCCCTGAATTTTCCAATGCGCAGCTCTTTGCAAAAGAGAGATATTGGCAAGGAAAAGCTGTCTTGTACCTTTGCATTTTTCTCCCAAACGAAGGTCACTAGAAAGAAAATTTTAAAGCCTCCTGTTAAGGCCATCATCTACACGAAATAGCCCTGAATTTTCCAATGCGCAGCTCTTTGCAAAAGAGAGATATTGGCAAGGAAAAGCTGTCTTGTACCTTTGCATTTTTCTCCCAAACGAAGGTCACTAGAAAGAAAATTTTAAAGCCTCCTGTTAGGCCATCATCTACACGACATAGCCCTGAATTTTCCAATGCGCAGCTCTTTGCAAAAGAGAGATATTGGCAAGGAAAAGCTGTCTTGTACCTTTGCATTTTTCTCCCAAACGAAGGTCACTAAAAAGAAAATTTTAAAGCCTCCTGTTAGGCCATCATCTACACGACATAGCCCTGAATTTTCCAATGCGCAGCTCTTTGCAAAAGAGAGATATTGGCAAGGAAAAGCTGTCTTGTACCTTTGCATTTTTCTCCCAAACGAAGGTCACTAGAAAGAAAATTTTAAAACCTCCTGTTAGGCCATCATCTACACGACATAGCCCTGAATTTTCCAATGCGTAGCTCTTTGCAAAAGAGAGATATTGGCAAGGAAAAGCTGTCTTGTACCATTGCATTTTTCTCCCAAACGAAGGACACTAGAAAGAAAATTTTAAAGCCTCCTGTTAGGCCATCATCTACACGACATAGCCCTGCATTTACCAATGCGCAGCTCTTTGCAAAAGAGAGATATTGGCAAGGAAAAGCTGTCTTGTACCTTTCGCATTTTTCTCCCAAACGAAGGACACTAGAAAGAAAATTTTAAAGCCTCCTGTTAGGCCATCATCTACACGACATAGCCCTGAATTTTCCAATGCGTAGCTCTTTGCAAAAGAGAGATATTGGCAAGGAAAAGCTGTCTTGTACCATTGCATTTTTCTCCCAAACGAAGGACACTAGAAAGAAAATTTTAAAGCCTCCTGTTAGGCCATCATCTACACGATATAGCCCTGAATTTTCCAATGCGCAGCTCTTTGCAAAAGAGAGATATTGGCAAGGAAAAGCTGTCTTGTACCTTTGCATTTTTCTCCCAAACGAAGGACACTAGAATTAAAATTTTAAAGCCTCCTGTTAGGCCATCATCTACACGACATAGCCCTGAATTTTCCAATGCGTAGCTCTTTGCAAAAGAGAGATATTGGCAAGGAAAAGCTGTCTTGTACCATTGCATTTTTCTCCCAAACGAAGGACACTAGAAAGAAAATTTTAAAGCCTCCTGTTAGGCCATCATCTACACGACATAGCCCTGAATTTTCCAATGCGCAGCTCTTTGCAAAAGAGAGATATTGGCAAGGAAAAGCTGTCTTGTACCATTGCATTTTTCTTCCAAACGAAGAACACTAGAAAGAAAATTTTAAAGCCTCCTGTTAGGCCATCATCTACACGACATAGCCCTGCATTTTCCAATGCGCAGCTCTTTGCAAAAGAGAGATATTGGCAAGGAAAAGCTGTCTTGTACCTTTGCATTTTTCTCCCAAACGAAGGTCACTAGAAAGAAAATTTTAAAGCCTCCTGTTAGGCCATCATCTACACGACATAGCCCTGAATTTTCCAATGCGTAGCTCTTTGCAAAAGAGAGATATTGGCAAGGAAAAGCTGTCTTGTACCATTGCATTTTTCTCCCAAACGAAGGACACTAGAAAGAAAATTTTAAAGCCTCCTGTTAGGCCATCATCTACACGACATAGCCCTGAATTTTCCAATGCGCAGCTCTTTGCAAAAGAGAGATATTGGCAAGGAAAAGCTGTCTTGTACCATTGCATTTTTCTCCCAAACGAAGGACACTAGAAAGAAAATTTTAAAGCCTCCTGTTAGGCTATCATCTACACGACATAGCCCTGAATTTTCCAATGCGTAGCTCTTTGCAAAAGAGAGATATTGGCAAGGACACTAGAAAGAAAATTTTAAAGCCTCCTGTTAGGCCATCATCTACACGATATAGCCCTGAATTTTCCAATGCGCAGCTCTTTGCAAAAGAGAGATATTGGCAAGGAAAAGCTGTCTTGTACCTTTGCATTTTTCTCCCAAACGAAGGACACTAGAATTAAAATTTTAAAGCCTCCTGTTAGGCCATCATCTACACGACATAGCCCTGAATTTTCCAATGCGCAGCTCTTTGCAAAAGAGAGATATTGGCAAGGAAAAGCTGTCTTGTACCATTGCATTTTTCTCCCAAACGAAGGACACTAGAAATAAAATTTTAAAGCCTCCTGTTAGGCCATCATCTACACGATATAGCCCTGAATTTTCCAATGCGCAGCTCTTTGCAAAAGAGAGATATTGGCAAGGAAAAGCTGTCTTGTACCTTTGCATTTTTCTCCCAAACGAAGGACACTAGAGTTAAAATTTTAAAGCCTCCTGTTAGGCCATCATCTACACGACATAGCCCTGAATTTTCCAATGCGTAGCTCTTTGCAAAAGAGAGATATTGGCAAGGAAAAGCTGTCTTGTACCATTGCATTTTTCTCCCAAACGAAGGACACTAGAAAGAAAATTTTAAAGCTTCCTGTTAGGCCATCATCTACACGACATAGCCCTGAATTTTCCAATGCGCAGCTCTTTGCAAAAGAGAGATATTGGCATGGAAAAGCTGTCTTGTACCTTTGCATTTTTCTCCCAAACGAAGGACACTAGAAAGAAAATTTTAAAGCCTCCTGTTAGGCCATCATCTACACGAAATAGCCCTGAATTTTCCAATGCGCAGTTCTTTGCAAAAGAGAGATATTGGCAAGGAAAAGCTGTCTTGTACCATTGCATTTTTCTCCCAAACGAAGAACACTAGAAAGAAAATTTTAAAGCCTCCTGTTAGGCCATCATCTACACGACATAGCCCTGCATTTTCCAATGCGCAGCTCTTTGCAAAAGAGAGATATTGGCAAGGAAAAGCTGTCTTGTACCTTTGCATTTTTCTCCCAAACGAAGGTCACTAGAAAGAAAATTTTAAAGCCTCCTGTTAGGCCATCATCTACACGATATAGCCCTGAATTTTCCAATGCGCAGCTCTTTGCAAAAGAGAGATATTGGCAAGGAAAAGCTGTCTTGTACCTTTGCATTTTTCTCCCAAACGAAGGACACTAGAATTAAAATTTTAAAGCCTCCTGTTAGGCCATCATCTACACGACATAGCCCTGAATTTTCCAATGCGTAGCTCTTTGCAAAAGAGAGATATTGGCAAGGAAAAGCTGTCTTGTACCATTGCATTTTTCTCCCAAACGAAGGACACTAGAAAGAAAATTTTAAAGCCTCCTGTTAGGCCATCATCTACACGACATAGCCCTGAATTTTCCAATGCGCAGCTCTTTGCAAAAGAGAGATATTGGCAAGGAAAAGCTGTCTTGTACCTTTGCATTTTTCTCCAAAACGAAGGACACTAGAATTAAAATTTTAAAGCCTCCTGTTAGGCCATCATCTACACGACATAGCCCTGAATTTTCCAATGCGTAGCTCTTTGCAAAAGAGAGATATTGGCAAGGAAAAGCTGTCTTGTACCATTGCATTTTTCTCCCAAACGAAGGACACTAGAAAGAAAATTTTAAAGCCTCCTGTTAGGCCATCATCTACACGACATAGCCCTGAATTTTCCAATGCGCAGCTCTTTGCAAAAGAGAGATATTGGCAAGGAAAAGCTGTCTTGTACCATTGCATTTTTCTCCCAAACGAAGGACACTAGAAATAAAATTTTAAAGCCTCCTGTTAGGCCATCATCTACACGATATAGCCCTGAATTTTCCAATGCGCAGCTCTTTGCAAAAGAGAGATATTGGCAAGGAAAAGCTGTCTTGTACCTTTGCATTTTTCTCCCAAACGAAGGACACTAGAATTAAAATTTTAAAGCCTCCTGTTAGGCCATCATCTACACGACATAGCCCTGAATTTTCCAATGCGTAGCTCTTTGCAAAAGAGAGATATTGGCAAGGAAAAGCTGTCTTGTACCATTGCATTTTTCTCCCAAACGAAGGACACTAGAAAGAAAATTTTAAAGCCTCCTGTTAGGCCATCATCTACACGACATAGCCCTGAATTTTCCAATGCGCAGCTCTTTGCAAAAGAGAGATATTGGCAAGGAAAAGCTGTCTTGTACCTTTGCATTTTTCTCCCAAACGAAGGACACTAGAAAGAAAATTTTAAAGCCTCCTGTTAGGCCATCATCTACACGAAATAGCCCTGAATTTTCCAATGCGCAGCTCTTTGCAAAAGAGAGATATTGGCAAGGAAAAGCTGTCTTGTACCATTGCATTTTTCTCCCAAACGAAGGTCACTAGAAAGAAAATTTTAAAGCCTCCTGTTAGGCCATCATCTACACGACATAGCCCTGAATTTTCCAATGCGTAGCTCTTTGCAAAAGAGAGATATTGGCAAGGAAAAGCTGTCTTGTACCATTGCATTTTTCTCCCAAACGAAGGACACTAGAAAGAAAATTTTAAAGCCTCCTGTTAGGCCATCATCTACACGATATAGCCCAGAATTTTCCAATGCGCAGCTCTTTGCAAAAGAGAGATATTGGCAAGGAAAAGCTGTCTTGTACCTTTGCATTTTTCTCCCAAACGAAGGACACTAGAATTAAAATTTTAAAGCCTCCTGTTAGGCCATCATCTACACGACATAGCCCTGAATTTTCCAATGCGTAGCTCTTTGCAAAAGAGAGATATTGGC
Source organism: Pseudophryne corroboree (assembly GCF_028390025.1). NCBI lineage: Eukaryota > Metazoa > Chordata > Amphibia > Anura > Myobatrachidae > Pseudophryne > Pseudophryne corroboree. Next base: position 17,472 of record NW_026968392.1, read on the forward strand.
AAGGAAAAGCTGTCTTGTACCATTGCATTTTTCTCCCAAACGAAGGACACTAGAAAGAAAATTTTAAAGCCTCCTGTTAGGCCATCATCTACACGACATAGCCCTGAATTTTCCAATGCGCAGCTCTTTGCAAAAGAGAGATATTGGCAAGGAAAAGCTGTCTTGTACCATTGCATTTTTCTCCCAAACGAAGGACACTAGAAATAAAATTTTAAAGCCTCCTGTTAGGCCATCATCTACACGATATAGCCCTGAATTTTCCAATGCGCAGCTCTTTGCAAAAGAGAGATATTGGCAAGGAAAAGCTGTCTTGTACCTTTGCATTTTTCTCCCAAACGAAGGACACTAGAATTAAAATTTTAAAGCCTCCTGTTAGGCCATCATCTACACGACATAGCCCTGAATTTTCCAATGCGTAGCTCTTTGCAAAAGAGAGATATTGGCAAGGAAAAGCTGTCTTGTACCATTGCATTTTTCTCCCAAACGAAGGACACTAGAAAGAAAATTTTAAAGCCTCCTGTTAGGCCATCATCTACACGACATAGCCCTGAATTTTCCAATGCGCAGCTCTTTGCAAAAGAGAGATATTGACAAGGAAAAGCTGTCTTGTACCTTTGCATTTTTCTCCCAAACGAAGGACACTAGAAAGAAAATTTTAAAGCCTCCTGTTAGGCCATCATCTACACGAAATAGCCCTGAATTTTCCAATGCGCAGCTCTTTGCAAAAGAGAGATATTGGCAAGGAAAAGCTGTCTTGTACCATTGCATTTTTCTCCCAAACGAAGAACACTAGAAAGAAAATTTTAAAGCCTCCTGTTAGGCCATCATCTACACGACATAGCCCTGCATTTTCCAATGCGCAGCTCTTTGCAAAAGAGAGATATTGGCAAGGAAAAGCTGTCTTGTACCTTTGCATTTTTCTCCCAAACGAAGGTCACTAGAAAGAAAATTTTAAAGCCTCCTGTTAGGCCATCATCTACACGATATAGCCCTGAATTTTCCAATGCGCAGCTCTTTGCAAAAGAGAGATATTGGCAAGGAAAAGCTGTCTTGTACCTTTGCATTTTTCTCCCAAACGAAGGACACTAGAATTAAAATTTTAAAGCCTCCTGTTAGGCCATCATCTACACGACATAGCCCTGAATTTTCCAATGCGTAGCTCTTTGCAAAAGAGAGATATTGGCAAGGAAAAGCTGTCTTGTACCATTGCATTTTTCTCCCAAACGAAGGACACTAGAATTAAAATTTTAAAGCCTCCTGTTAGGCCATCATCTACACGACATAGCCCTGAATTTTCCAATGCGTAGCTCTTTGCAAAAGAGAGATATTGGCAAGGAAAAGCTGTCTTGTACCATTGCATTTTTCTCCCAAACGAAGGACACTAGAAAGAAAATTTTAAAGCCTCCTGTTAGGCCATCATCTACACGACATAGCCCTGAATTTTCCAATGCGTAGCTCTTTGCAAAAGAGAGATATTGGCAAGGAAAAGCTGTCTTGTACCATTGCATTTTTCTCCCAAACGAAAGACACTAGAAAGAAAATTTTAAAGCCTCCTGTTAGGCCATCATCTACACGACATAGCCCTGAATTTTCCAATGCGCAGCTCTTTGCAAAAGAGAGATATTGGCAAGGAAAAGCTGTCTTGTACCTTTGCATTTTTCTCCCAAACGAAGGTCACTAGAAAGACAATTTTAAAGCCTCCTGTTAGGCCATCATCTACACGACATATTCCTGAATTTTCCAATGCGCAGCTCTTTGCAAAAGAGAGATATTGGCAAGAAAGCTGTCTTGTACCTTTGCATTTTTCTCCCAAACGAAGGTCACTAGAAAGACAATTTTAAAGCCTCCTGTTAGGCCATCATCTACACGACATAGCCCTGAATTTTCCAATACGCAGCTCTTTGCAAAAGAGAGATATTGGCAAGGAAAAGCTGTCTTGTACCTTTGCATTTTTCTCCCAAACGAAGGTCACTAGAAAGAAAATTTTAAAGCCTCCTGTTAGGCCATCATCTACACGACATAGCCCTGAATTTTCCAATGCGCAGCTCTTTGCAAAAGAGAGATATTGGCAAGGAAAAGCTGTCTTGTACCTTTGCATTTTTCTCCCACACGAAGGTCACTAGAAAGAAAATTTTAAAGCCTCCTGTTAGGCCATCATCTACACGACATAGCCCTGAATTTTCCAATGCGTAGCTCTTTGCAAAAGAGAGATATTGGCAAGGAAAAGCTGTCTTGTACCTTTGCATTTTTCTCCCAAACGAAGGACACTAGAAAGAAAATTTTAAAGCCTCCTGTTAGGCTATCATCTACACGAAATAGCCCTGAATTTTCCAATGCGCAGCTCTTTGCAAAAGAGAGATATTGGCAAGGAAAAGCTGTCTTGTACCATTGCATTTTTCTCCCAAACGAAGGACACTAGAAAGAAAATTTTAAAGCCTCCTGTTAGGCCATCATCTACACGACATAGCCCTGAATTTTCCAATGCGCAGCTCTTTGCAAAAGAGAGATATTGGCAAGGAAAAGCTGTCTTGTACCTTTGCATTTTTCTCCCAAACGAAGGTCACTAGAAAGAAAATTTTAAAGCCTCCTGTTAAGGCCATCATCTACACGAAATAGCCCTGAATTTTCCAATGCGCAGCTCTTTGCAAAAGAGAGATATTGGCAAGGAAAAGCTGTCTTGTACCTTTGCATTTTTCTCCCAAACGAAGGTCACTAGAAAGAAAATTTTAAAGCCTCCTGTTAGGCCATCATCTACACGACATAGCCCTGAATTTTCCAATGCGCAGCTCTTTGCAAAAGAGAGATATTGGCAAGGAAAAGCTGTCTTGTACCTTTGCATTTTTCTCCCAAACGAAGGTCACTAAAAAGAAAATTTTAAAGCCTCCTGTTAGGCCATCATCTACACGACATAGCCCTGAATTTTCCAATGCGCAGCTCTTTGCAAAAGAGAGATATTGGCAAGGAAAAGCTGTCTTGTACCTTTGCATTTTTCTCCCAAACGAAGGTCACTAGAAAGAAAATTTTAAAACCTCCTGTTAGGCCATCATCTACACGACATAGCCCTGAATTTTCCAATGCGTAGCTCTTTGCAAAAGAGAGATATTGGCAAGGAAAAGCTGTCTTGTACCATTGCATTTTTCTCCCAAACGAAGGACACTAGAAAGAAAATTTTAAAGCCTCCTGTTAGGCCATCATCTACACGACATAGCCCTGCATTTACCAATGCGCAGCTCTTTGCAAAAGAGAGATATTGGCAAGGAAAAGCTGTCTTGTACCTTTCGCATTTTTCTCCCAAACGAAGGACACTAGAAAGAAAATTTTAAAGCCTCCTGTTAGGCCATCATCGACACGACATAGCCCTGAATTTTCCAATGCGCAGCTCTTTGCAAGAGAGAGATATTGGCAAGGAAAAGCTGTCTTGTACCATTGCATTTTTCTCCCAAACGAAGGACACTAGAAAGAAAATTTTAAAGCCTCCTGTTAGGCCATCATCTACACGACATAGCCCTGAATTTTCCAATGCGTAGCTCTTTGCAAAAGAGAGATATTGGCAAGGAAAAGCTGTCTTGTACCATTGCATTTTTCTCCCAAACGAAGGACACTAGAAAGAAAATTTTAAAGCCTCCTGTTAGGCCATCATCTACACGATATAGCCCTGAATTTTCCAATGCGCAGCTCTTTGCAAAAGAGAGATATTGGCAAGGAAAAGCTGTCTTGTACCTTTGCATTTTTCTCCCAAACGAAGGACACTAGAATTAAAATTTTAAAGCCTCCTGTTAGGCCATCATCTACACGACATAGCCCTGAATTTTCCAATGCGTAGCTCTTTGCAAAAGAGAGATATTGGCAAGGAAAAGCTGTCTTGTACCATTGCATTTTTCTCCCAAACGAAGGACACTAGAAAGAAAATTTTAAAGCCTCCTGTTAGGCCATCATCTACACGACATAGCCCTGAATTTTCCAATGCGCAGCTCTTTGCAAAAGAGAGATATTGGCAAGGAAAAGCTGTCTTGTACCATTGCATTTTTCTTCCAAACGAAGAACACTAGAAAGAAAATTTTAAAGCCTCCTGTTAGGCCATCATCTACACGACATAGCCCTGCATTTTCCAATGCGCAGCTCTTTGCAAAAGAGAGATATTGGCAAGGAAAAGCTGTCTTGTACCATTGCATTTTTCTCCCAAACGAAGGTCACTAGAAAGAAAATTTTAAAGCCTCCTGTTAGGCCATCATCTACACGACATAGCCCTGAATTTTCCAATGCGTAGCTCTTTGCAAAAGAGAGATATTGGCAAGGAAAAGCTGTCTTGTACCATTGCATTTTTCTCCCAAACGAAGGACACTAGAAAGAAAATTTTAAAGCCTCCTGTTAGGCCATCATCTACACGACATAGCCCTGAATTTTCCAATGCGCAGCTCTTTGCAAAAGAGAGATATTGGCAAGGAAAAGCTGTCTTGTACCATTGCATTTTTCTCCCAAACGAAGGACACTAGAAAGAAAATTTTAAAGCCTCCTGTTAGGCTATCATCTACACGACATAGCCCTGAATTTTCCAATGCGTAGCTCTTTGCAAAAGAGAGATATTGGCAAGGAAAAGCTGTCTTGTACCATTGCATTTTTCTCCCAAACGAAGGACACTAGAAAGAAAATTTTAAAGCCTCCTGTTAGGCCATCATCTACACGATATAGCCCTGAATTTTCCAATGCGCAGCTCTTTGCAAAAGAGAGATATTGGCAAGGAAAAGCTGTCTTGTACCTTTGCATTTTTCTCCCAAACGAAGGACACTAGAATTAAAATTTTAAAGCCTCCTGTTAGGCCATCATCTACACGACATAGCCCTGAATTTTCCAATGCGCAGCTCTTTGCAAAAGAGAGATATTGGCAAGGAAAAGCTGTCTTGTACCATTGCATTTTTCTCCCAAACGAAGGACACTAGAAAGAAAATTTTAAAGCCTCCTGTTAGGCTATCATCTACACGACATAGCCCTGAATTTTCCAATGCGTAGCTCTTTGCAAAAGAGAGATATTGGCAAGGAAAAGCTGTCTTGTACCATTGCATTTTTCTCCCAAACGAAGGACACTAGAAAGAAAATTTTAAAGCCTCCTGTTAGGCCATCATCTACACGATATAGCCCTGAATTTTCCAATGCGCAGCTCTTTGCAAAAGAGAGATATTGGCAAGGAAAAGCTGTCTTGTACCTTTGCATTTTTCTCCCAAACGAAGGACACTAGAATTAAAATTTTAAAGCCTCCTGTTAGGCCATCATCTACACGACATAGCCCTGAATTTTCCAATGCGTAGCTCTTTGCAAAAGAGAGATATTGGCAAGGAAAAGCTGTCTTGTACCATTGCATTTTTCTCCCAAACGAAGGACACTAGAATTAAAATTTTAAAGCCTCCTGTTAGGCCATCATCTACACGACATAGCCCTGAATTTTCCAATGCGTAGCTCTTTGCAAAAGAGAGATATTGGCAAGGAAAAGCTGTCTTGTACCATTGCATTTTTCTCCCAAACGAAGGACACTAGAAAGAAAATTTTAAAGCCTCCTGTTAGGCCATCATCTACACGACATAGCCCTGAATTTTCCAATGCGCAGCTCTTTGCAAAAGAGAGATATTGGCAAGGAAAAGCTGTCTTGTACCTTTGCATTTTTCTCCCAAACGAAGGTCACTAGAAAGAAAATTTAAAAGCCTCCTGTTAGGCCATCATCTACACGACATAGCCCTGAATTTTCCAATGCGCAGCTCTTTGCAAAAGAGAGATATTGGCAAGGAAAAGCTGTCTTGTACCTTTGCATTTTTCTCCCAAACGAAGGACACTAGAAAGAAAATTTTAAAGCCTCCTGTTAGGCCATCATCTACACGACATAGCCCTGAATTTTCCAATGCGTAGCTCTTTGCAAAAGAGAGATATTGGCAAGGAAAAGCTGTCTTGTACCATTGCATTTTTCTCCCAAACGAAGGACACTAGAATTAAAATTTTAAAGCCTCCTGTTAGGCCATCATCTACACGACATAGCCCTGAATTTTCCAATGCGTAGCTCTTTGCAAAAGAGAGATATTGGCAAGGAAAAGCTGTCTTGTACCATTGCATTTTTCTCCCAAACGAAGGACACTAGAAAGAAAATTTTAAAGCCTCCTGTTAGGCCATCATCTACACGACATAGCCCTGAATTTTCCAATGCGTAGCTCTTTGCAAAAGAGAGATATTGGCAAGGAAAAGCTGTCTTGTACCATTGCATTTTTCTCCCAAACGAAGGACACTAGAAAGAAAATTTTAAAGCCTCCTGTTAGGCCATCATCTACACGACATAGCCCTGAATTTTCCAATGCGCAGCTCTTTGCAAAAGAGAGATATTGGCAAGGAAAAGCTGTCTTGTACCTTTGCATTTTTCTCCCAAACGAAGGTCACTAGAAAGAAAATTTTAAAGCCTCCTGTTAATGCCATCATCTACACGAAATAGCCCTGAATTTTCCAATGCGCAGCTCTTTGCAAAAGAGAGATATTGGCAAGGAAAAGCTGTCTTGTACCTTTGCATTTTTCTCCCAAACGAAGGTCACTAGAAAGAAAATTTTAAAGCCTCCTGTTAGGCCATCATCTACACGACATAGCCCTGAATTTTCCAATGCGCAGCTCTTTGCAAAAGAGAGATATTGGCAAGGAAAAGCTGTCTTGTACCTTTGCATTTTTCTCCCAAACGAAGGTCACTAAAAAGAAAATTTTAAAGCCTCCTGTTAGGCCATCATCTACACGACATAGCCCTGAATTTTCCAATGCGCAGCTCTTTGCAAAAGAGAGATATTGGCAAGGAAAAGCTGTCTTGTACCTTTGCATTTTTCTCCCAAACGAAGGTCACTAGAAAGAAAATTTTAAAGCCTCCTGTTAGGCCATCATCTACACGACATAGCCCTGAATTTTCCAATGCGTAGCTCTTTGCAAAAGAGAGATATTGGCATGGAAAAGCTGTCTTGTGCCATTGCATTTTTCTCCCAAACGAAGGACACTAGAAAGAAAATTTTAAAGCCTCCTGTTAGGCCATCATCTACACGACATAGCCCTGCATTTACCAATGCGCAGCTCTTTGCAAAAGAGAGATATTGGCAAGGAAAAGCTGTCTTGTACCTTTCGCATTTTTCTCCCAAACGAAGGACACTAGAAAGAAAATTTTAAAGCCTCCTGTTAGGCCATCATCTACACGACATAGCCCTGAATTTTCCAATGCGCAGCTCTTTGCAAGAGAGAGATATTGGCAAGGAAAAGCTGTCTTGTACCATTGCATTTTTCTCCCAAACGAAGGACACTAGAAAGAAAATTTTAAAGCCTCCTGTTAGGCCATCATCTACACGACATAGCCCTGAATTTTCCAATGCGTAGCTCTTTGCAAAAGAGAGATATTGGCAAGGAAAAGCTGTCTTGTACCATTGCATTTTTCTCCCAAACGAAGGACACTAGAAAGAAAATTTTAAAGCCTCCTGTTAGGCCATCATCTACACGACATAGCCCTGAATTTTCCAATGCGCAGCTCTTTGCAAAAGAGAGATATTGGCAAGGAAAAGCTGTCTTGTACCTTTGCATTTTTCTCCCAAACGAAGGTCACTAGAAAGAAAATTTAAAAGCCTCCTGTTAGGCCATCATCTACACGACATAGCCCTGAATTTTCCAATGCGCAGCTCTTTGCAAAAGAGAGATATTGGCAAGGAAAAGCTGTCTTGTACCTTTGCATTTTTCTCCCAAACGAAGGACACTAGAAAGAAAATTTTAAAGCCTCCTGTTAGGCCATCATCTACACGACATAGCCCTGAATTTTCCAATGCGTAGCTCTTTGCAAAAGAGAGATATTGGCAAGGAAAAGCTGTCTTGTACCATTGCATTTTTCTCCCAAACGAAGGACACTAGAATTAAAATTTTAAAGCCTCCTGTTAGGCCATCATCTACACGACATAGCCCTGAATTTTCCAATGCGTAGCTCTTTGCAAAAGAGAGATATTGGCAAGGAAAAGCTGTCTTGTACCATTGCATTTTTCTCCCAAACGAAGGACACTAGAAAGAAAATTTTAAAGCCTCCTGTTAGGCCATCATCTACACGACATAGCCCTGAATTTTCCAATGCGTAGCTCTTTGCAAAAGAGAGATATTGGCAAGGAAAAGCTGTCTTGTACCATTGCATTTTTCTCCCAAACGAAGGACACTAGAAAGAAAATTTTAAAGCCTCCTGTTAGGCCATCATCTACACGACATAGCCCTGAATTTTCCAATGCGCAGCTCTTTGCAAAAGAGAGATATTGGCAAGGAAAAGCTGTCTTGTACCTTTGCATTTTTCTCCCAAACGAAGGTCACTAGAAAGAAAATTTTAAAGCCTCCTGTTAAGGCCATCATCTACACGAAATAGCCCTGAATTTTCCAATGCGCAGCTCTTTGCAAAAGAGAGATATTGGCAAGGAAAAGCTGTCTTGTACCTTTGCATTTTTCTCCCAAACGAAGGTCACTAGAAAGAAAATTTTAAAGCCTCCTGTTAGGCCATCATCTACACGACATAGCCCTGAATTTTCCAATGCGCAGCTCTTTGCAAAAGAGAGATATTGGCAAGGAAAAGCTGTCTTGTACCTTTGCATTTTTCTCCCAAACGAAGGTCACTAAAAAGAAAATTTTAAAGCCTCCTGTTAGGCCATCATCTACACGACATAGCCCTGAATTTTCCAATGCGCAGCTCTTTGCAAAAGAGAGATATTGGCAAGGAAAAGCTGTCTTGTACCTTTGCATTTTTCTCCCAAACGAAGGTCACTAGAAAGAAAATTTTAAAGCCTCCTGTTAGGCCATCATCTACACGACATAGCCCTGAATTTTCCAATGCGTAGCTCTTTGCAAAAGAGAGATATTGGCATGGAAAAGCTGTCTTGTGCCATTGCATTTTTCTCCCAAACGAAGGACACTAGAAAGAAAATTTTAAAGCCTCCTGTTAGGCCATCATCTACACGACATAGCCCTGCATTTACCAATGCGCAGCTCTTTGCAAAAGAGAGATATTGGCAAGGAAAAGCTGTCTTGTACCTTTCGCATTTTTCTCCCAAACGAAGGACACTAGAAAGAAAATTTTAAAGCCTCCTGTTAGGCCATCATCTACACGACATAGCCCTGAATTTTCCAATGCGCAGCTCTTTGCAAGAGAGAGATATTGGCAAGGAAAAGCTGTCTTGTACCATTGCATTTTTCTCCCAAACGAAGGACACTAGAAAGAAAATTTTAAAGCCTCCTGTTAGGCCATCATCTACACGACATAGCCCTGAATTTTCCAATGCGTAGCTCTTTGCAAAAGAGAGATATTGGCAAGGAAAAGCTGTCTTGTACCATTGCATTTTTCTCCCAAACGAAGGACACTAGAAAGAAAATTTTAAAGCCTCCTGTTAGGCCATCATCTACACGATATAGCCCTGAATTTTCCAATGCGCAGCTCTTTGCAAAAGAGAGATATTGGCAAGGAAAAGCTGTCTTGTACCTTTGCATTTTTCTCCCAAACGAAGGACACTAGAATTAAAATTTTAAAGCCTCCTGTTAGGCCATCATCTACACGACATAGCCCTGAATTTTCCAATGCGTAGCTCTTTGCAAAAGAGAGATATTGGCAAGGAAAAGCTGTCTTGTACCATTGCATTTTTCTCCCAAACGAAGGACACTAGAAAGAAAATTTTAAAGCCTCCTGTTAGGCCATCATCTACACGACATAGCCCTGAATTTTCCAATGCGCAGCTCTTTGCAAAAGAGAGATATTGGCAAGGAAAAGCTGTCTTGTACCATTGCATTTTTCTCCCAAACGAAGGACACTAGAAAGAAAATTTTAAAGCCTCCTGTTAGGCCATCATCTACACGACATAGCCCTGAATTTTCCAATGCGCAGCTCTTTGCAAAAGAGAGATATTGGCAAGGAAAAGCTGTCTTGTACCATTGCATTTTTCTTCCAAACGAAGAACACTAGAAAGAAAATTTTAAAGCCTCCTGTTAGGCCATCATCTACACGACATAGCCCTGCATTTTACAATGCGCAGCTCTTTGCAAAAGAGAGATATTGGCAAGGAAAAGCTGTCTTGTACCTTTGCATTTTTCTCCCAAACGAAGGTCACTAGAAAGAAAATTTTAAAGCCTCCTGTTAGGCCATCATCTACACGACATAGCCCTGAATTTTCCAATGCGTAGCTCTTTGCAAAAGAGAGATATTGGCAAGGAAAAGCTGTCTTGTACCATTGCATTGTTCTCCCAAACGAAGGACACTAGAAAGAAAATTTTAAAGCCTCCTGTTAGGCCATCATCTACACGACATAGCCCTGAATTTTCCAATGCGCAGCTCTTTGCAAAAGAGAGATATTGGCAAGGAAAAGCTGTCTTGTACCATTGCATTTTTCTCCCAAACGAAGGACACTAGAAAGAAAATTTTAAAGCCTCCTGTTAGGCCATCATCTACACGATATAGCCCTGAATTTTCCAATGCGCAGCTCTTTGCAAAAGAGAGATATTGGCAAGGAAAAGCTGTCTTGTACCTTTGCATTTTTCTCCCAAACGAAGGACACTAGAATTAAAATTTTAAAGCCTCCTGTTAGGCCATCATCTACACGACATAGCCCTGAATTTTCCAATGCGTAGCTCTTTGCAAAAGAGAGATATTGGCAAGGAAAAGCTGTCTTGTACCATTGCATTTTTCTCCCAAACGAAGGACACTAGAAAGAAAATTTTAAAGCCTCCTGTTAGGCCATCATCTACACGACATAGCCCTGAATTTTCCAATGCGCAGCTCTTTGCAAAAGAGAGATATTGGCAAGGAAAAGCTGTCTTGTACCATTGCATTTTTCTCCCAAACGAAGGACACTAGAAAGAAAATTTTAAAGCCTCCTGTTAGGCCATCATCTACACGACATAGCCCTGAATTTTCCAATGCGCAGCTCTTTGCAAAAGAGAGATATTGGCAAGGAAAAGCTGTCTTGTACCATTGCATTTTTCTTCCAAACGAAGAACACTAGAAAGAAAATTTTAAAGCCTTCTGTTAGGCCATCATCTACACGACATAGCCCTGCATTTTCCAATGCGCAGCTCTTTGCAAAAGAGAGATATTGGCAAGGAAAAGCTGTCTTGTACCTTTGCATTTTTCTCCCAAACGAAGGTCACTAGAAAGAAAATTTTAAAGCCTCCTGTTAGGCCATCATCTACACGACATAGCCCTGAATTTTCCAATGCGTAGCTCTTTGCAAAAGAGAGATATTGGCAAGGAAAAGCTGTCTTGTACCATTGCATTTTTCTCCCAAACGAAGGACACTAGAAAGAAAATTTTAAAGCCTCCTGTTAGGCCATCATCTACACGACATAGCCCTGAATTTTCCAATGCGCAGCTCTTTGCAAAAGAGAGATATTGGCAAGGAAAAGCTGTCTTGTACCATTGCATTTTTCTCCCAAACGAAGGACACTAGAAAGAAAATTTTAAAGCCTCCTGTTAGGCTATCATCTACACGACATAGCCCTGAATTTTCCAATGCGTAGCTCTTTGCAAAAGAGAGATATTGGCAAGGAAGAGCTGTCTTGTACCATTGCATTTTTCTCCCAAACGAAGGACACTAGAAAGAAAATTTTAAAGCCTCCTGTTAGGCCATCATCTACACGATATAGCCCTGAATTTTCCAATGCGCAGCTCTTTGCAAAAGAGAGATATTGGCAAGGAAAAGCTGTCTTGTACCTTTGCATTTTTCTCCCAAACGAAGGACACTAGAATTAAAATTTTAAAGCCTCCTGTTAGGCCATCATCTACACGACATAGCCCTGAATTTTCCAATGCGTAGCTCTTTGCAAAAGAGAGATATTGGCAAGGAAAAGCTGTCTTGTACCATTGCATTTTTCTCCCAAACGAAGGACACTAGAATTAAAATTTTAAAGCCTCCTGTTAGGCCATCATCTACACGACATAGCCCTGAATTTTCCAATGCGTAGCTCTTTGCAAAAGAGAGATATTGGCAAGGAAAAGCTGTCTTGTACCATTGCATTTTTCTCCCAAACGAAGGACACTAGAAAGAAAATTTTAAAGCCTCCTGTTAGGCCATCATCTACACGACATAGCCCTGAATTTTCCAATGCGCAGCTCTTTGCAAAAGAGAGATATTGGCAAGGAAAAGCTGTCTTGTACCTTTGCATTTTTCTCCCAAACGAAGGTCACTAGAAAGAAAATTTAAAAGCCTCCTGTTAGGCCATCATCTACACGACATAGCCCTGAATTTTCCAATGCGCAGCTCTTTGCAAAAGAGAGATATTGGCAAGGAAAAGCTGTCTTGTACCTTTGCATTTTTCTCCCAAACGAAGGACACTAGAAAGAAAATTTTAAAGCCTCCTGTTAGGCCATCATCTACACGACATAGCCCTGAATTTTCCAATGCGTAGCTCTTTGCAAAAGAGAGATATTGGCAAGGAAAAGCTATCTTGTACCTTTGCATTTTTCTCCCAAACGAAGGACACTAGAATTAAAATTTTAAAGCCTCCTGTTAGGCCATCATCTACACGACATAGCCCTGAATTTTCCAATGCGTAGCTCTTTGCAAAAGAGAGATATTGGCAAGGAAAAGCTGTCTTGTACCATTGCATTTTTCTCCCAAACGAAGGACACTAGAATTAAAATTTTAAAGCCTCCTGTTAGGCCATCATCTACACGACATAGCCCTGAATTTTCCAATGCGCAGCTCTTTGCAAAAGAGAGATATTGGCAAGGAAAAGCTGTCTTGTACCTTTGCATTTTTCTCCTAAACTAAGGTCACTAGAAAGAAAATTTTAAAGCCTCCTGTTAGGCCATCATCTACACGACATAGCCCTGAATTTTCCAATGCGTAGCTCTTTGCAAAAGAGAGATATTGGCAAGGAAAAGCTGTCTTGTACCTTTGCATTTTTCTCCCAAACGAAGGTCACTAGAAAGAAAATTTTAAAGCCTCCTGTTAGGCCATCATCTACACGACATAGCCCTGAATTTTCCAATGCGCAGCTCTTTGCAAAAGAGAGATATTGGCAAGGAAAAGCTGTCTTGTACCTTTGCATTTTTCTCCCACACGAAGGTCACTAGAAAGAAAATTTTAAAGCCTCCTGTTAGGCCATCATCTACACGACATAGCCCTGAATTTTCCAATGCGTAGCTCTTTGCAAAAGAGAGATATTGGCAAGGAAAAGCTGTCTTGTACCTTTGCATTTTTCTCCCAAACGAAGGACACTAGAAAGAAAATTTTAAAGCCTCCTGTTAGGCTATCATCTACACGAAATAGCCCTGAATTTTCCAATGCGCAGCTCTTTGCAAAAGAGAGATATTGGCAAGGAAAAGCTGTCTTGTACCATTGCATTTTTCTCCCAAACGAAGGACACTAGAAAGAAAATTTTAAAGCCTCCTGTTAGGCCATCATCTACACGACATAGCCCTGAATTTTCCAATGCGCAGCTCTTTGCAAAAGAGAGATATTGGCAAGGAAAAGCTGTCTTGTACCTTTGCATTTTTCTCCCAAACGAAGGTCACTAGAAAGAAAATTTTAAAGCCTCCTGTTAAGGCCATCATCTACACGAAATAGCCCTGAATTTTCCAATGCGCAGCTCTTTGCAAAAGAGAGATATTGGCAAGGAAAAGCTGTCTTGTACCTTTGCATTTTTCTCCCAAACGAAGGTCACTAGAAAGAAAATTTTAAAGCCTCCTGTTAGGCCATCATCTACACGACATAGCCCTGAATTTTCCAATGCGCAGCTCTTTGCAAAAGAGAGATATTGGCAAGGAAAAGCTGTCTTGTACCTTTGCATTTTTCTCCCAAACGAAGGTCACTAAAAAGAAAATTTTAAAGCCTCCTGTTAGGCCATCATCTACACGACATAGCCCTGAATTTTCCAATGCGCAGCTCTTTGCAAAAGAGAGATATTGGCAAGGAAAAGCTGTCTTGTACCTTTGCATTTTTCTCCCAAACGAAGGTCACTAGAAAGAAAATTTTAAAGCCTCCTGTTAGGCCATCATCTACACGACATAGCCCTGAATTTTCCAATGCGTAGCTCTTTGCAAAAGAGAGATATTGGCATGGAAAAGCTGTCTTGTACCATTGCATTTTTCTCCCAAACGAAGGACACTAGAAAGAAAATTTTAAAGCCTCCTGTTAGGCCATCATCTACACGACATAGCCCTGCATTTACCAATGCGCAGCTCTTTGCAAAAGAGAGATATTGGCAAGGAAAAGCTGTCTTGTACCTTTCGCATTTTTCTCCCAAACGAAGGACACTAGAAAGAAAATTTTAAAGCCTCCTGTTAGGCCATCATCTACACGACATAGCCCTGAATTTTCCAATGCGCAGCTCTTTGCAAGAGAGAGATATTGGCAAGGAAAAGCTGTCTTGTACCATTGCATTTTTCTCCCAAACGAAGGACACTAGAAAGAAAATTTTAAAGCCTCCTGTTAGGCCATCATCTACACGACATAGCCCTGAATTTTCCAATGCGTAGCTCTTTGCAAAAGAGAGATATTGGCAAGGAAAAGCTGTCTTGTACCATTGCATTTTTCTCCCAAACGAAGGACACTAGAAAGAAAATTTTAAAGCCTCCTGTTAGGCCATCATCTACACGATATAGCCCTGAATTTTCCAATGCGCAGCTCTTTGCAAAAGAGAGATATTGGCAAGGAAAAGCTGTCTTGTACCTTTGCATTTTTCTCCCAAACGAAGGACACTAGAATTAAAATTTTAAAGCCTCCTGTTAGGCCATCATCTACACGACATAGCCCTGAATTTTCCAATGCGTAGCTCTTTGCAAAAGAGAGATATTGGCAAGGAAAAGCTGTCTTGTACCATTGCATTTTTCTCCCAAACGAAGGACACTAGAAAGAAAATTTTAAAGCCTCCTGTTAGGCCATCATCTACACGACATAGCCCTGAATTTTCCAATGCGCAGCTCTTTGCAAAAGAGAGATATTGGCAAGGAAAAGCTGTCTTGTACCATTGCATTTTTCTCCCAAACGAAGGACACTAGAAAGAAAATTTTAAAGCCTCCTGTTAGGCCATCATCTACACGACATAGCCCTGAATTTTCCAATGCGCAGCTCTTTGCAAAAGAGAGATATTGGCAAGGAAAAGCTGTCTTGTACCATTGCATTTTTCTTCCAAACGAAGAACACTAGAAAGAAAATTTTAAAGCCTCCTGTTAGGCCATCATCTACACGACATAGCCCTGCATTTTCCAATGCGCAGCTCTTTGCAAAAGAGAGATATTGGCAAGGAAAAGCTGTCTTGTACCTTTGCATTTTTCTCCCAAACGAAGGTCACTAGAAAGAAAATTTTAAAGCCTCCTGTTAGGCCATCATCTACACGACATAGCCCTGAATTTTCCAATGCGTAGCTCTTTGCAAAAGAGAGATATTGGCAAGGAAAAGCTGTCTTGTACCATTGCATTTTTCTCCCAAACGAAGGACACTAGAAAGAAAATTTTAAAGCCTCCTGTTAGGCCATCATCTACACGACATAGCCCTGAATTTTCCAATGCGCAGCTCTTTGCAAAAGAGAGATATTGGCAAGGAAAAGCTGTCTTGTACCATTGCATTTTTCTCCCAAACGAAGGACACTAGAAAGAAAATTTTAAAGCCTCCTGTTAGGCCATCATCTACACGATATAGCCCTGAATTTTCCAATGCGCAGCTCTTTGCAAAAGAGAGATATTGGCAAGGAAAAGCTGTCTTGTACCTTTGCATTTTTCTCCCAAACGAAGGACACTAGAATTAAAATTTTAAAGCCTCCTGTTAGGCCATCATCTACACGACATAGCCCTGAATTTTCCAATGCGTAGCTCTTTGCAAAAGAGAGATATTGGCAAGGAAAAGCTGTCTTGTACCATTGCATTTTTCTCCCAAACGAAGGACACTAGAAAGAAAATTTTAAAGCCTCCTGTTAGGCCATCATCTACACGACATAGCCCTGAATTTTCCAATGCGCAGCTCTTTGCAAAAGAGAGATATTGGCAAGGAAAAGCTGTCTTGTACCATTGCATTTTTCTCCCAAACGAAGGACACTAGAAAGAAAATTTTAAAGCCTCCTGTTAGGCCATCATCTACACGACATAGCCCTGCATTTTCCAATGCGCAGCTCTTTGCAAAAGAGAGATATTGGCAAGGAAAAGCTGTCTTGTACCTTTGCATTTTTCTCCCAAACGAAGGTCACTAGAAAGAAAATTTTAAAGCCTCCTGTTAGGCCATCATCTACACGACATAGCCCTGAATTTTCCAATGCGTAGCTCTTTGCAAAAGAGAGATATTGGCAAGGAAAAGCTGTCTTGTACCATTGCATTTTTCTCCCAAACGAAGGACACTAGAAAGAAAATTTTAAAGCCTCCTGTTAGGCCATCATCTACACGACATAGCCCTGAATTTTCCAATGCGCAGCTCTTTGCAAAAGAGAGATATTGGCAAGGAAAAGCTGTCTTGTACCTTTGCATTTTTCTCCCAAACGAAGGTCACTAGAAAGAAAATTTTAAAGCCTCCTGTTAGGCCATCATCTACACGACATAGCCCTGAATTTTCCAATGCGCAGCTCTTTGCAAAAGAGAGATATTGGCAAGGAAAAGCTGTCTTGTACCTTTGCATTTTTCTCCCAAACGAAGGTCACTAAAAAGAAAATTTTAAAGCCTCCTGTTAGGCCATCATCTACACGACATAGCCCTGAATTTTCCAATGCGCAGCTCTTTGCAAAAGAGAGATATTGGCAAGGAAAAGCTGTCTTGTACCTTTGCATTTTTCTCCCAAACGAAGGTCACTAGAAAGAAAATTTTAAAGCCTCCTGTTAGGCCATCATCTACACGACATAGCCCTGAATTTTCCAATGCGTAGCTCTTTGCAAAAGAGAGATATTGGCATGGAAAAGCTGTCTTGTACCATTGCATTTTTCTCCCAAACGAAGGACACTAGAAAGAAAATTTTAAAGCCTCCTGTTAGGCCATCATCTACACGACATAGCCCTGCATTTACCAATGCGCAGCTCTTTGCAAAAGAGAGATATTGGCAAGGAAAAGCTGTCTTGTACCTTTCGCATTTTTCTCCCAAACGAAGGACACTAGAAAGAAAATTTTAAAGCCTCCTGTTAGGCCATCATCTACACGACATAGCCCTGAATTTTCCAATGCGCAGCTCTTTGCAAGAGAGAGATATTGGCAAGGAAAAGCTGTCTTGTACCATTGCATTTTTCTCCCAAACGAAGGACACTAGAAAGAAAATTTTAAAGCCTCCTGTTAGGCCATCATCTACACGACATAGCCCTGAATTTTCCAATGCGTAGCTCTTTGCAAAAGAGAGATATTGGCAAGGAAAAGCTGTCTTGTACCATTGCATTTTTCTCCCAAACGAAGGACACTAGAAAGAAAATTTTAAAGCCTCCTGTTAGGCCATCATCTACACGATATAGCCCTGAATTTTCCAATGCGCAGCTCTTTGCAAAAGAGAGATATTGGCAAGGAAAAGCTGTCTTGTACCTTTGCATTTTTCTCCCAAACGAAGGACACTAGAATTAAAATTTTAAAGCCTCCTGTTAGGCCATCATCTACACGACATAGCCCTGAATTTTCCAATGCGTAGCTCTTTGCAAAAGAGAGATATTGGCAAGGAAAAGCTGTCTTGTACCATTGCATTTTTCTCCCAAACGAAGGACACTAGAAAGAAAATTTTAAAGCCTCCTGTTAGGCCATCATCTACACGACATAGCCCTGAATTTTCCAATGCGCAGCTCTTTGCAAAAGAGAGATATTGGCAAGGAAAAGCTGTCTTGTACCATTGCATTTTTCTCCCAAACGAAGGACACTAGAAAGAAAATTTTAAAGCCTCCTGTTAGGCCATCATCTACACGACATAGCCCTGAATTTTCCAATGCGCAGCTCTTTGCAAAAGAGAGATATTGGCAAGGAAAAGCTGTCTTGTACCATTGCATTTTTCTTCCAAACGAAGAACACTAGAAAGAAAATTTTAAAGCCTCCTGTTAGGCCATCATCTACACGACATAGCCCTGCATTTTCCAATGCGCAGCTCTTTGCAAAAGAGAGATATTGGCAAGGAAAAGCTGTCTTGTACCTTTGCATTTTTCTCCCAAACGAAGGTCACTAGAAAGAAAATTTTAAAGCCTCCTGTTAGGCCATCATCTACACGACATAGCCCTGAATTTTCCAATGCGTAGCTCTTTGCAAAAGAGAGATATTGGCAAGGAAAAGCTGTCTTGTACCATTGCATTTTTCTCCCAAACGAAGGACACTAGAAAGAAAATTTTAAAGCCTCCTGTTAGGCCATCATCTACACGACATAGCCCTGAATTTTCCAATGCGCAGCTCTTTGCAAAAGAGAGATATTGGCAAGGAAAAGCTGTCTTGTACCATTGCATTTTTCTCCCAAACGAAGGACACTAGAAAGAAAATTTTAAAGCCTCCTGTTAGGCCATCATCTACACGATATAGCCCTGAATTTTCCAATGCGCAGCTCTTTGCAAAAGAGAGATATTGGCAAGGAAAAGCTGTCTTGTACCTTTGCATTTTTCTCCCAAACGAAGGACACTAGAATTAAAATTTTAAAGCCTCCTGTTAGGCCATCATCTACACGACATAGCCCTGAATTTTCCAATGCGTAGCTCTTTGCAAAAGAGAGATATTGGCAAGGAAAAGCTGTCTTGTACCATTGCATTTTTCTCCCAAACGAAGGACACTAGAAAGAAAATTTTAAAGCCTCCTGTTAGGCCATCATCTACACGACATAGCCCTGAATTTTCCAATGCGCAGCTCTTTGCAAAAGAGAGATATTGGCAAGGAAAAGCTGTCTTGTACCATTGCATTTTTCTCCCAAACGAAGGACACTAGAAAGAAAATTTTAAAGCCTCCTGTTAGGCCATCATCTACACGACATAGCCCTGAATTTTCCAATGCGCAGCTCTTTGCAAAAGAGAGATATTGGCAAGGAAAAGCTGTCTTGTACCATTGCATTTTTCTTCCAAACGAAGAACACTAGAAAGAAAATTTTAAAGCCTCCTGTTAGGCCATCATCTACACGACATAGCCCTGCATTTTCCAATGCGCAGCTCTTTGCAAAAGAGAGATATTGGCAAGGAAAAGCTGTCTTGTACCTTTGCATTTTTCTCCCAAACGAAGGTCACTAGAAAGAAAATTTTAAAGCCTCCTGTTAGGCCATCATCTACACGACATAGCCCTGAATTTTCCAATGCGTAGCTCTTTGCAAAAGAGAGATATTGGCAAGGAAAAGCTGTCTTGTACCATTGCATTTTTCTCCCAAACGAAGGACACTAGAAAGAAAATTTTAAAGCCTCCTGTTAGGCCATCATCTACACGACATAGCCCTGAATTTTCCAATGCGCAGCTCTTTGCAAAAGAGAGATATTGGCAAGGAAAAGCTGTCTTGTACCATTGCATTTTTCTCCCAAACGAAGGACACTAGAAAGAAAATTTTAAAGCCTCCTGTTAGGCTATCATCTACACGACATAGCCCTGAATTTTCCAATGCGTAGCTCTTTGCAAAAGAGAGATATTGGCAAGGAAGAGCTGTCTTGTACCATTGCATTTTTCTCCCAAACGAAGGACACTAGAAAGAAAATTTTAAAGCCTCCTGTTAGGCCATCATCTACACGATATAGCCCTGAATTTTCCAATGCGCAGCTCTTTGCAAAAGAGAGATATTGGCAAGGAAAAGCTGTCTTGTACCTTTGCATTTTTCTCCCAAACGAAGGACACTAGAATTAAAATTTTAAAGCCTCCTGTTAGGCCATCATCTACACGACATAGCCCTGAATTTTCCAATGCGTAGCTCTTTGCAAAAGAGAGATATTGGCAAAGAAAAGCTGTCTTGTACCATTGCATTTTTCTCCCAAACGAAGGACACTAGAATTAAAATTTTAAAGCCTCCTGTTAGGCCATCATCTACACGACATAGCCCTGAATTTTCCAATGCGCAGCTCTTTGCAAAAGAGAGATATTGGCAAGGAAAAGCTGTCTTGTACCATTGCATTTTTCTCCCAAACGAAGGACACTAGAAAGAAAATTTTAAAGCCTCCTGTTAGGCCATCATCTACACGACATAGCCCTGAATTTTCCAATGCGCAGCTCTTTGCAAAAGAGAGATATTGGCAAGGAAAAGCTGTCTTGTACCATTGCATTTTTCTTCCAAACGAAGAACACTAGAAAGAAAATTTTAAAGCCTCCTGTTAGGCCATCATCTACACGACATAGCCCTGCATTTTCCAATGCGCAGCTCTTTGCAAAAGAGAGATATTGGCAAGGAAAAGCTGTCTTGTACCTTTGCATTTTTCTCCCAAACGAAGGACACTAGAAAGAAAATTTTAAAGCCTCCTGTTAGGCCATCATCTACACGACATAGCCCTGAATTTTCCAATGCGCAGCTCTTTGCAAAAGAGAGATATTGGCAAGGAAAAGCTGTCTTGTACCATTGCATTTTTCTTCCAAACGAAGAACACTAGAAAGAAAATTTTAAAGCCTCCTGTTAGGCCATCATCTACACGACATAGCCCTGCATTTTCCAATGCGCAGCTCTTTGCAAAAGAGAGATATTGGCAAGGAAAAGCTGTCTTGTACCTTTGCATTTTTCTCCCAAACGAAGGTCACTAGAAAGAAAATTTTAAAGCCTCCTGTTAGGCCATCATCTACACGACATAGCCCTGAATTTTCCAATGCGTAGCTCTTTGCAAAAGAGAGATATTGGCAAGGAAAAGCTGTCTTGTACCATTGCATTTTTCTCCCAAACGAAGGACACTAGAAAGAAAATTTTAAAGCCTCCTGTTAGGCCATCATCTACACGACATAGCCCTGAATTTTCCAATGCGCAGCTCTTTGCAAAAGAGAGATATTGGCAAGGAAAAGCTGTCTTGTACCATTGCATTTTTCTCCCAAACGAAGGACACTAGAAAGAAAATTTTAAAGCCTCCTGTTAGGCTATCATCTACACGACATAGCCCTGAATTTTCCAATGCGTAGCTCTTTGCAAAAGAGAGATATTGGCAAGGAAGAGCTGTCTTGTACCATTGCATTTTTCTCCCAAACGAAGGACACTAGAAAGAAAATTTTAAAGCCTCCTGTTAGGCCATCATCTACACGATATAGCCCTGAATTTTCCAATGCGCAGCTCTTTGCAAAAGAGAGATATTGGCAAGGAAAAGCTGTCTTGTACCTTTGCATTTTTCTCCCAAACGAAGGACACTAGAATTAAAATTTTAAAGCCTCCTGTTAGGCCATCATCTACACGACATAGCCCTGAATTTTCCAATGCGTAGCTCTTTGCAAAAGAGAGATATTGGCAAAGAAAAGCTGTCTTGTACCATTGCATTTTTCTCCCAAACGAAGGACACTAGAATTAAAATTTTAAAGCCTCCTGTTAGGCCATCATCTACACGACATAGCCCTGAATTTTCCAATGCGCAGCTCTTTGCAAAAGAGAGATATTGGCAAGGAAAAGCTGTCTTGTACCATTGCATTTTTCTCCCAAACGAAGGACACTAGAAAGAAAATTTTAAAGCCTCCTGTTAGGCCATCATCTACACGACATAGCCCTGAATTTTCCAATGCGCAGCTCTTTGCAAAAGAGAGATATTGGCAAGGAAAAGCTGTCTTGTACCATTGCATTTTTCTTCCAAACGAAGAACACTAGAAAGAAAATTTTAAAGCCTCCTGTTAGGCCATCATCTACACGACATAGCCCTGCATTTTCCAATGCGCAGCTCTTTGCAAAAGAGAGATATTGGCAAGGAAAAGCTGTCTTGTACCTTTGCATTTTTCTCCCAAACGAAGGTCACTAGAAAGAAAATTTTAAAGCCTCCTGTTAGGCCATCATCTACACGACATAGCCCTGAATTTTCCAATGCGTAGCTCTTTGCAAAAGAGAGATATTGGCAAGGAAAAGCTGTCTTGTACCATTGCATTTTTCTCCCAAACGAAGGACACTAGAAAGAAAATTTTAAAGCCTCCTGTTAGGCCATCATCTACACGACATAGCCCTGAATTTTCCAATGCGCAGCTCTTTGCAAAAGAGAGATATTGGCAAGGAAAAGCTGTCTTGTACCATTGCATTTTTCTCCCAAACGAAGGACACTAGAAAGAAAATTTTAAAGCCTCCTGTTAGGCTATCATCTACACGACATAGCCCTGAATTTTCCAATGCGTAGCTCTTTGCAAAAGAGAGATATTGGCAAGGAAGAGCTGTCTTGTACCATTGCATTTTTCTCCCAAACGAAGGACACTAGAAAGAAAATTTTAAAGCCTCCTGTTAGGCCATCATCTACACGATATAGCCCTGAATTTTCCAATGCGCAGCTCTTTGCAAAAGAGAGATATTGGCAAGGAAAAGCTGTCTTGTACCTTTGCATTTTTCTCCCAAACGAAGGACACTAGAATTAAAATTTTAAAGCCTCCTGTTAGGCCATCATCTACACGACATAGCCCTGAATTTTCCAATGCGTAGCTCTTTGCAAAAGAGAGATATTGGCAAAGAAAAGCTGTCTTGTACCATTGCATTTTTCTCCCAAACGAAGGACACTAGAATTAAAATTTTAAAGCCTCCTGTTAGGCCATCATCTACACGACATAGCCCTGAATTTTCCAATGCGTAGCTCTTTGCAAAAGAGAGATATTGGCAAGGAAAAGCTGTCTTGTACCATTGCATTTTTCTCCCAAACGAAGGACACTAGAAAGAAAATTTTAAAGCCTCCTGTTAGGCCATCATCTACACGACATAGCCCTGAATTTTCCAATGCGCAGCTCTTTGCAAAAGAGAGATATTGGCAAGGAAAAGCGGTCTTGTACCTTTGCATTTTTCTCCCAAACGAAGGTCACTAGAAAGAAAATTTAAAAGCCTCCTGTTAGGCCATCATCTACACGACATAGCCCTGAATTTTCCAATGCGCAGCTCTTTGCAAAAGAGAGATATTGGCAAGGAAAAGCTGTCTTGTACCTTTGCATTTTTCTCCCAAACGAAGGACACTAGAATTAAAATTTTAAAGCCTCCTGTTAGGCCATCATCTACACGACATAGCCCTGAATTTTCCAATGCGTAGCTCTTTGCAAAAGAGAGATATTGGCAAGGAAAAGCTGTCTTGTACCTTTGCATTTTTCTCCCAAACGAAGGACACTAGAATTAAAATTTTAAAGCCTCCTGTTAGGCCATCATCTACACGACATAGCCCTGAATTTTCCAATGCGTAGCTCTTTGCAAAAGAGAGATATTGGCAAGGAAAAGCTGTCTTGTACCATTGCATTTTTCTCCCAAACGAAGGACACTAGAAAGAAAATTTTAAAGCCTCCTGTTAGGCCATCATCTACACGACATAGCCCTGAATTTTCCAATGCGCAGCTCTTTGCAAAAGAGAGATATTGGCAAGGAAAAGCTGTCTTGTACCTTTGCATTTTTCTCCCAAACGAAGGTCACTAGAAAGAAAATTTTAAAGCCTCCTGTTAGGCCATCATCTTCACGACATAGCCCTGAATTTTCCAATGCGCAGCTCTTTGCAAAAGAGAGATATTGGCAAGGAAAAGCTGTCTTGTACCTTTGCATTTTTCTCCCAAACGAAGGTCACTAGAAAGAAAATTTTAAAGCCTCCTGTTAGGCCATCATCTACACGACATAGCCCTGAATTTTCCAATGCGTAGCTCTTTGCAAAAGAGAAATATTGGGCAAGGAAAAGCTGTCTTGTACCTTTGCATTTTTCTCCCAAACGAAGGACACTAGAAAGAATATTTTAAAGCCTCCTGTTAGGCCATCATCTACACGACATAGCCCTGAATTTTCCAATGCGTAGCTCTTTGCAAAAGAGAGATATTGGCAAGGAAAAGCTGTCTTGTACCATTGCATTTTTCTCCCAAACGAAGGACACTAGAAAGAAAATTTTAAAGCCTCCTGTTAGGCCATCATCTACACGACATAGCCCTGAATTTTCCAATGCGCAGCTCTTTGCAAGAGAGAGATATTGGCAAGGAAAAGCTGTCTTGTACCATTGCATTTTTCTCCCAAACGAAGGACACTAGAAAGAAAATTATAAAGCCTCCTGTTAGGCCATCATCTACACGACATAGCCCTGAATTTTCCAATGCGTAGCTCTTTGCAAAAGAGAGATATTGGCAAGGAAAAGCTGTCTTGTACCATTGCATTTTTCTCCCAAACGAAGGACACTAGAAAGAAAATTTTAAAGCCTCCTGTTAGGCCATCATCTACACGACATAGCCCTGAATTTTCCAATGCGCAGCTCTTTGCAAAAGAGAGATATTGGCAAGGAAAAGCTGTCTTGTACCTTTGCATTTTTCTCCCAAACGAAGGTCACTAGAAAGAAAATTTTAAAGCCTCCTGTTAGGCCATCATCTACACGACATAGCCCTGAATTTTCCAATGCGCAGCTCTTTGCAAAAGAGAGATATTGGCAAGGAAAAGCTGTCTTGTACCTTTGCATTTTTCTCCCAAACGAAGGTCACTAGAAAGAAAATTTTAAAGCCTCCTGTTAGGCCATCACCTACACGACATAGCCCTGAATTTTCCAATGCGCAGCTCTTTGCAAAAGAGAGATATTGGCAAGGTAAAGCTGTCTTGTACCATTGCATTTTTCTCCCAAACGAAGGACACTAGAAATAAAATTTTAAAGCCTCCTGTTAGGCCATCATCTACACGATATAGCCCTGAATTTTCCAATGCGCAGCTCTTTGCAAAAGAGAGATATTGGCAAGGAAAAGCTGTCTTGTACCTTTGCATTTTTCTCCCAAACGAAGGACACTAGAATTAAAATTTTAAAGCCTCCTGTTAGGCCATCATCTACACGACATAGCCCTGAATTTTCCAATGCGCAGCTCTTTGCAAAAGAGAGATATTGGCAAGGAAAAGCTGTCTTGTACCTTTGCATTTTTCTCCCAAACGAAGGTCACTAGAAAGAAAATTTTAAAGCCTCCTGTTAGGCCATCATCTTCACGACATAGCCCTGAATTTTCCAATGCGCAGCTCTTTGCAAAAGAGAGATATTGGCAAGGAAAAGCTGTCTTGTACCTTTGCATTTTTCTCCCAAACGAAGGTCACTAGAAAGAAAATTTTAAAGCCTCCTGTTAGGCCATCATCTACACGACATAGCCCTGAATTTTCCAATGCGTAGCTCTTTGCAAAAGAGAAATATTGGCAAGGAAAAGCTGTCTTGTACCTTTGCATTTTTCTCCCAAACGAAGGACACTAGAAAGAATATTTTAAAGCCTCCTGTTAGGCCATCATCTACACGACATAGCCCTGAATTTTCCAATGCGTAGCTCTTTGCAAAAGAGAGATATTGGCAAGGAAAAGCTGTCTTGTACCATTGCATTTTTCTCCCAAACGAAGGACACTAGAAAGAAAATTTTAAAGCCTCCTGTTAGGCCATCATCTACACGACATAGCCCTGAATTTTCCAATGCGCAGCTCTTTGCAAGAGAGAGATATTGGCAAGGAAAAGCTGTCTTGTACCATTGCATTTTTCTCCCAAACGAAGGACACTAGAAAGAAAATTATAAAGCCTCCTGTTAGGCCATCATCTACACGACATAGCCCTGAATTTTCCAATGCGTAGCTCTTTGCAAAAGAGAGATATTGGCAAGGAAAAGCTGTCTTGTACCATTGCATTTTTCTCCCAAACGAAGGACACTAGAAAGAAAATTTTAAAGCCTCCTGTTAGGCCATCATCTACACGACATAGCCCTGAATTTTCCAATGCGCAGCTCTTTGCAAAAGAGAGATATTGGCAAGGAAAAGCTGTCTTGTACCTTTGCATTTTTCTCCCAAACGAAGGTCACTAGAAAGAAAATTTTAAAGCCTCCTGTTAGGCCATCATCTACACGACATAGCCCTGAATTTTCCAATGCGCAGCTCTTTGCAAAAGAGAGATATTGGCAAGGAAAAGCTGTCTTGTACCTTTGCATTTTTCTCCCAAACGAAGGTCACTAGAAAGAAAATTTTAAAGCCTCCTGTTAGGCCATCACCTACACGACATAGCCCTGAATTTTCCAATGCGCAGCTCTTTGCAAAAGAGAGATATTGGCAAGGTAAAGCTGTCTTGTACCATTGCATTTTTCTCCCAAACGAAGGACACTAGAAATAAAATTTTAAAGCCTCCTGTTAGGCCATCATCTACACGATATAGCCCTGAATTTTCCAATGCGCAGCTCTTTGCAAAAGAGAGATATTGGCAAGGAAAAGCTGTCTTGTACCTTTGCATTTTTCTCCCAAACGAAGGACACTAGAATTAAAATTTTAAAGCCTCCTGTTAGGCCATCATCTACACGACATAGCCCTGAATTTTCCAATGCGTAGCTCTTTGCAAAAGAGAGATATTGGCAAGGAAAAGCTGTCTTGTACCATTGCATTTTTCTCCCAAACGAAGGACACTAGAAAGAAAATTTTAAAGCCTCCTGTTAGGCCATCATCTACACGACATAGCCCTGCATTTTCCAATGCGCAGCTCTTTGCAAAAGAGAGATATTGGCAAGGAAAAGCTGTCTTGTACCTTTGCATTTTTCTCCCAAACGAAGGTCACTAGAAAGAAAATTTTAAAGCCTCCTGTTAGGCCATCATCTACACGACATAGCCCTGAATTTTCCAATGCGTAGCTCTTTGCAAAAGAGAAATATTGGCAAGGAAAAGCTGTCTTGTACCTTTGCATTTTTCTCCCAAACGAAGGACACTAGAAAGAAAATTTTAAAGCCTCCTGTTAGGCCATCATCTACACGAAATAGCCCTGAATTTTCCAATGCGCAGCTCTTTGCAAAAGAGAGATATTGGCAAGGAAAAGCTGTCTTGTACCATTGCATTTTTCTCCCAAACGAAGAACACTAGAAAGAAAATTTTAAAGCCTCCTGTTAGGCCATCATCTACACGACATAGCCCTGCATTTTCCAATGCGCAGCTCTTTGCAAAAGAGAGATATTGGCAAGGAAAAGCTGTCTTGTACCTTTGCATTTTTCTCCCAAACGAAGGTCACTAGAAAGAAAATTTTAAAGCCTCCTGTTAGGCCATCATCTACACGACATAGCCCTGAATTTTCCAATGCGTAGCTCTTTGCAAAAGAGAGATATTGGCAAGGAAAAGCTGTCTTGTACCATTGCATTTTTCTCCCAAACGAAGGACACTAGAATTAAAATTTTAAAGCCTCCTGTTAGGCCATCATCTACACGACATAGCCCTGAATTTTCCAATGCGCAGCTCTTTGCAAAAGAGAGATATTGGCAAGGAAAAGCTGTCTTGTACCATTGCATTTTTCTCCCAAACGAAGGACACTAGAAAGAAAATTTTAAAGCCTCCTGTTAGGCTATCATCTACACGACATAGCCCTGAATTTTCCAATGCGTAGCTCTTTGCAAAAGAGAGATATTGGCAAGAAAAAGCTGTCTTGTACCATTGCATTTTTCTCCCAAACGAAGGACACTAGAAAGAAAATTTTAAAGCCTCCTGTTAGGCCATCATCTACACGATATAGCCCTGAATTTTCCAATGCGCAGCTCTTTGCAAAAGAGAGATATTGGCAAGGAAAAGCTGTCTTGTACCTTTGCATTTTTCTCCCAAACGAAGGACACTAGAATTAAAATTTTAAAGCCTCCTGTTAGGCCATCATCTACACGACATAGCCCTGAATTTACCAATGCGTAGCTCTTTGCAAAAGAGAGATATTGGCAAGGAAAAGCTGTCTTGTACCATTGCATTTTTCTCCCAAACGAAGGACACTAGAATTAAAATTTTAAAGCCTCCTGTTAGGCCATCATCTACACGACATAGCCCTGAATTTTCCAATGCGTAGCTCTTTGCAAAAGAGAGATATTGGCAAGGAAAAGCTGTCTTGTACCATTGCATTTTTCTCCCAAACGAAGGACACTAGAATTAAAATTTTAAAGCCTCCTGTTAGGCCATCATCTATACGACATAGCCCTGAATTTTCCAATGCGTAGCTCTTTGCAAAAGAGAGATATTGGCAAGGAAAAGCTGTCTTGTACCATTGCATTTTTCTCCCAAACGAAGGACACTAGAATTAAAATTTTAAAGCCTCCTGTTAGGCCATCATCTACACGACATAGCCCTGAATTTTCCAATGCGTAGCTCTTTGCAAAAGAGAGATATTGGCAAGGAAAAGCTGTCTTGTACCATTGCATTTTCTCCCAAACGAAGGACACTAGAAAGAAAATTTTAAAGCCTCCTGTTAGGCCATCATCTACACGACATAGCCCTGAATTTTCCAATGCGCAGCTCTTTGCAAAAGAGAGATATTGGCAAGGAAAAGCTGTCTTGTACCTTTGCATTTTTCTCCCAAACGAAGGTCACTAGAAAGAAAATTTTAAAGCCTCCTGTTAGGCCATCATCTACACGACATAGCCCTGAATTTTCCAATGCGTAGCTCTTTGCAAAAGAGAGATATTGGCAAGGAAAAGCTGTCTTGTACCATTGCATTTTTCTCCCAAACGAAGGACACTAGAAAGAAAATTTTAAAGCCTCCTGTTAGGCCATCATCTACACGACATAGCCCTGAATTTTCCAATGCGCAGCTCTTTGCAAAAGAGAGATATTGGCAAGGAAAAGCTGTCTTGTACCTTTGCATTTTTCTCCCAAACGAAGGTCACTAGAAAGAAAATTTTAAAGCCTCCTGTTAGGCCATCATCTACACGACATAGCCCTGAATTTTCCAATGCGCAGCTCTTTGCAAAAGAGAGATATTGGCAAGGAAAAGCTGTCTTGTACCTTTGCATTTTTCTCCCAAACGAAGGTCACTAGAAAGAAAATTTTAAAGCCTCCTGTTAGGCCATCATCTACACGACATAGCCCTGAATTTTCCAATGCGTAGCTCTTTGCAAAAGAGAAATATTGGCAAGGAAAAGCTGTCTTGTACCTTTGCATTTTTCTCCCAAACGAAGGACACTAGAAAGAAAATTTTAAAGCCTCCTGTTAGGCCATCATCTACACGAAATAGCCCTGAATTTTCCAATGCGCAGCTCTTTGCAAAAGAGAGATATTGGCAAGGAAAAGCTGTCTTGTACCATTGCATTTTTCTCCCAAACGAAGAACACTAGAAAGAAAATTTTAAAGCCTCCTGTTAGGCCATCATCTACACGACATAGCCCTGCATTTTCCAATGCGCAGCTCTTTGCAAAAGAGAGATATTGGCAAGGAAAAGCTGTCTTGTACCTTTGCATTTTTCTCCCAAACGAAGGTCACTAGAAAGAAAATTTTAAAGCCTCCTGTTAGGCCATCATCTACACGACATAGCCCTGAATTTTCCAATGCGTAGCTCTTTGCAAAAGAGAGATATTGGCAAGGAAAAGCTGTCTTGTACCATTGCATTTTTCTCCCAAACGAAGGACACTAGAAAGAAAATTTTAAAGCCTCCTGTTAGGCCATCATCTACACGATATAACCCTGAATTTTCCAATGCGCAGCTCTTTGCAAAAGAGAGATATTGGCAAGGAAAAGCTGTCTTGTACCTTTGCATTTTTCTCCCAAACGAAGGACACTAGAATTAAAATTTTAAAGCCTCCTGTTAGGCCATCATCTACACGACATAGCCCTGAACTTTCCAATGCGTAGCTCTTTGCAAAAGAGAGATATTGGCAAGGAAAAGCTGTCTTGTACCATTGCATTTTTCTCCCAAACGAAGGACACTAGAAAGAAAATTTTAAAGCCTCCTGTTAGGCCATCATCTACACGACATAGCCCTGAATTTTCCAATGCGCAGCTCTTTGCAAAAGAGAGATATTGGCAAGGAAAAGCTGTCTTGTACCTTTGCATTTTTCTCCCAAACGAAGGACACGAAATAAAATTTTAAAGCCTCCTGTTAGGCCATCATCTACACGACATAGCCCTGAATTTTCCAATGCGTAGCTCTTTGCAAAAGAGAGATATTGGCAAGGAAAAGCTGTCTTGTACCATTGCATTTTTCTCCCAAACGAAGGACACTAGAAAGAAAATTTTAAAGCCTCCTGTTAGGCCATCATCTACACGACATAGCCCTGAATTTTCCAATGCGCAGCTCTTTGCAAAAGAGAGATATTGGCAAGGAAAAGCTGTCTTGTACCTTTGCATTTTTCTCCCAAACGAAGGTCACTAGAAAGAAAATTTTAAAGCCTCCTGTTAGGCCATCATCTACACGACATAGCCCTGAATTTTCCAATGCGCAGCTCTTTGCAAAAGAGAGATATTGGCAAGGAAAAGCTGTCTTGTACCTTTGCATTTTTCTCCCAAACGAAGGTCACTAGAAAGAAAATTTTAAAGCCTCCTGTTAGGCCATCATCTACACGACATAGCCCTGAATTTTCCAATGCGTAGCTCTTTGCAAAAGAGAAATATTGGCAAGGAAAAGCTGTCTTGTACCTTTGCATTTTTCTCCCAAACGAAGGACACTAGAAAGAAAATTTTAAAGCCTCCTGTTAGGCCATCATCTACACGAAATAGCCCTGAATATTCCAATGCGCAGCTCTTTGCAAAAGAGAGATATTGGCAAGGAAAAGCTGTCTTGTACCATTGCATTTTTCTCCCAAACGAAGGACACTAGAAAGAAAATTTTAAAGCCTCCTGTTAGGCCATCATCTACACGACATAGCCCTGAATTTTCCAATGCGCAGCTCTTTGCAAAAGAGAGATATTGGCAAGGAAAAGCTGTCTTGTACCTTTGCATTTTTCTCCCAAATGAAGGTCACTAGAAAGAAAATTTTAAAGCCTCCTGTTAGGCCATCATCTACACGACATAGCCCTGAATTTTCCAATGCGCAGCTCTTTGCAAAAGAGAGATATTGGCAAGGAAAAGCTGTCTTGTACCATTGCATTTTTCTCCCAAACGAAGGACACTAGAAAGAAAATTTTAAAGCCTCCTGTTAGGCCATCATCTACACGACATAGCCCTGAATTTTCCAATGCGCAGCTCTTTGCAAAAGAGAGATATTGGCAAGGAAAAGCTGTCTTGTACCTTTGCATTTTTCTCCCAAATGAAGGTCACTAGAAAGAAAATTTTAAAGCCTCCTGTTAGGCCATCATCTACACGACATAGCCCTGAATTTTCCAATGCGCAGCTCTTTGCAAAAGAGAGATATTGGCAAGGAAAAGCTGTCTTGTACCATTGCATTTTTCTCCCAAACGAAGGACACTAGAAAGAAAATTTTAAAGCCTCCTGTTAGGCCATCATCTACACGACATAGCCCTGAATTTTCCAATGCGTAGCTCTTTGCAAAAGAGAGATATTGGCAAGGAAAAGCTGTCTTGTACCATTGCATTTTTCTCCCAAACGAAGGACACTAGAAAGAAAATTTTAAAGCCTCCTGTTAGGCCATCATCTACACGACATAGCCCTGAATTTTCCAATGCGTAGCTCTTTGCAAAAGAGAGATATTGGCAAGGAAAAGCTGTCTTGTACCATTGCATTTTTCTCCCAAACGAAGGACACTAGAAAGAAAATTTTAAAGCCTCCTGTTAGGCCATCATCTACACGACATAGCCCTGAATTTTCCAATGCGCAGCTCTTTGCAAAAGAGAGATATTGGCAAGGAAAAGCTGTCTTGTACCTTTGCATTTTTCTCCCAAACGAAGGACACTAGAATTAAAATTTTAAAGCCTCCTGTTAGGCCATCATCTACACGACATAGCCCTGAATTTTCCAATGCGTAGCTCTTTGCAAAAGAGAGATATTGGCAAGGAAAAGCTGTCTTGTACCATTGCATTTTTCTCCCAAACGAAGGACACTAGAATTAAAATTTTAAAGCCTCCTGTTAGGCCATCATCTACACGACATAGCCCTGAATTTTCCAATGCGCAGCTCTTTGCAAAAGAGAGATATTGGCAAGGAAAAGCTGTCTTGTACCTTTGCATTTTTCTCCCAAACGAAGGACACTAGAATTAAAATTTTAAAGCCTCCTGTTAGGCCATCATCTACACGACATAGCCCTGAATTTTCCAATGCGTAGCTCTTTGCAAAAGAGAGATATTGGCAAGGAAAAGCTGTCTTGTACCTTTGCATTTTTCTCCCAAACGAAGGACACTAGAATTAAAATTTTAAAGCCTCCTGTTAGGCCATCATCTACACGACATAGCCCTGAATTTTCCAATGCGCAGCTCTTTGAAAAAGAGAGATATTGGCAAGGAAAAGCTGTCTTGTACCTTTGCATTTTTCTCCCAAACGAAGGACACTAGAATTAAAATTTTAAAGCCTCCTGTTAGGCCATCATCTACACGACATAGCCCTGAATTTTCCAATGCGTAGCTCTTTGCAAAAGAGAGATATTGGCAAGGAAAAGCTGTCTTGTACCTTTGCATTTTTCTCCCAAACGAAGGACACTAGAATTAAAATTTTAAAGCCTCCTGTTAGGCCATCATCTACACGACATAGCCCTGAATTTTCCAATGCGCAGCTCTTTGAAAAAGAGAGATATTGGCAAGGAAAAGCTGTCTTGTACCATTGCATTTTTCTCCCAAACGAAGGTCACTAGAAAGAAAATTTTAAAGCCTCCTGTTAGGCCATCATCTACACGACATAGCCCTGAGATATTGGCAAGGAAAAGCTGTCTTGTACCTTTGCATTTTTCTCCCAAACGAAGGACACTAGAAAGAAAATTTTAAAGCCTCCTGTTAGGCCATCATCTACACGAAATAGCCCTGAATTTTCCAATGCGCAGCTCTTTGCAAAAGAGAGATATTGGCAAGGAAAAGCTGTCTTGTACCATTGCATTTTTCTCCCAAACGAAGGACACTAGAAAGAAAATTTTAAAGCCTCCTGTTAGGCCATCATCTACACGACATAGCCCTGAATTTTCCAATGCGCAGCTCTTTGCAAAAGAGAGATATTGGCAAGGAAAAGCTGTCTTGTACCTTTGCATTTTTCTCCCAAACGAATGTCACTAGAAAGAAAATTTTAAAGCCTCCTGTTAGGCCATCATCTACACGACATAGCCCTGAATTTTCCAATGCGTAGCTCTTTGCAAAAGAGAGATATTGGCAAGGAAAAGCTGTCTTGTACCATTGCATTTTTCTCCCAAACGAAGGACACTAGAAAGAAAATTTTAAAGCCTCCTGTTAGGCCATCATCTACACGACATAGCCCTGAATTTTCCAATGCGTAGCTCTTTGTAAAAGAGAGATATTGGCAAGGAAAAGCTATCTTGTACCTTTGCATTTTTCTCCCAAACGAAGGACACTAGAATTAAAATTTTAAAGCCTCCTGTTAGGCCATCATCTACACGACATAGCCCTGAATTTTCCAATGCGCAGCTCTTTGCAAAAGAGAGATATTGGCAAGGAAAAGCTGTCTTGTACCTTTGCATTTTTCTCCCAAACGAAGGTCACTAGAAAGAAAATTTTAAAGCCTCCTGTTAGGCCATCATCTACACGACATAGCCCTGAATTTTCCAATGCGCAGCTCTTTGCAAAAGAGAGATATTGGCAAGGAAAAGCTGTCTTGTACCTTTGCATTTTTCTCCCAAACGAAGGTCACTAGAAAGAAAATTTTAAAGCCTCCTGTTAGGCCATCATCTACACGACATAGCCCTGAATTTTCCAATGCGTAGCTCTTTGCAAAAGAGAGATATTGGCAAGGAAAAGCTGTCTTGTACCTTTGCATTTTTCTCCCAAACGAAGGACACTAGAAAGAAAATTTTAAAGCCTCCTGTTAGGCCATCATCTACACGACATAGCCCTGAATTTTCCAATGCGCAGCTCTTTGCAAAAGAGAGATATTGGCAAGGAAAAGCTGTCTTGTACCTTTGCATTTTTCTCCCAAACGAAGGACACTAGAATTAAAATTTTAAAGCCTCCTGTTATGCCATCATCTACACGACATAGCCCTGAATTTTCCAATGCGCAGCTCTTTGCAAAAGAGAGATATTGGCAAGGAAAAGCTGTCAGGTACCTTTGCATTTTTCTCCCAAACGGAGGTCACTAGAAAGAAAATTTTAAAGCCTCCTGTTAGGCCATCATCTACACGACATAGTCCTGAATTTTCCAATGCGTAGCTCTTTACAAAAGAGAGATATTGGCAAGGAAAAGCTGTCTTGTACCTTTGCATTTTTCTCCCAAACGAAGGACACTAGAAAGAAAATTTTAAAGCCTCCTGTTAGGCCATCATCTACACGACATAGCCCTGAATTTTCCAATGCGCAGCTCTTTGCAAAAGAGAGATATTGGCAAGGAAAAGCTTTCTTGTACCATTGCATTTTTCTCCCAAACGAAGGACACTAGAAAGAAAATTTTAAAGCCTCCTGTTAGGCCATCATCTACACGACATAGCCCTAAATTTTCCAATGCGCAGCTCTTTGCAAAAGAGAGATATTGGCAAGGAAAAGCTGTCTTGTACCTTTGCATTTTTCTCCCAAACGAAGGTCACTAGAAAGAAAATTTTAAAGCCTCCTGTTAGGCCATCATCTACACGACATAGCCCTGAATTTTCCAATGCGTAGCTCTTTGCAAAAGAGAGATATTGGCAAGGAAAAGCTGTCTTGTACCTTTGCATTTTTCTCCCAAACGAAGGACACTAGAATTAAAATTTTAAAGCCTCCTGTTATGCCATCTTCTACACGACATAGCCCTGAATTTTCCAATGCGCAGCTCTTTGCAAAAGAGAGATATTGGCAAGGAAAAGCTGTCTTGTACCATTGCATTTTTCTCCCAAACGAAGGACACTAGAATTAAAATTTTAAAGCCTCCTGTTAGGCCATCATATACACGACATAGCCCTGAATTTTCCAATGCGTAGCTCTTTGCAAAAGAGAGATATTGGCAAGGAAAAGCTGTCTTGTACCATTGCATTTTTCTCCCAAACGAAGGACACTAGAAAGAAAATTTTAAAGCCTCCTGTTAGGCCATCATCTACACGACATAGCCCTGAATTTTCCAATGCGTAGCTCTTTGTAAAAGAGAGATATTGGCAAGGAAAAGCTATCTTGTACCTTTGCATTTTTCTCCCAAACGAAGGACACTAGAATTAAAATTTTAAAGCCTCCTGTTAGGCCATCATCTACACGACATAGCCCTGAATTTTCCAATGCGTAGCTCTTTGCAAAAGAGAGATATTGGCAAGGAAAGCTGTCTTGTACCTTTGCATTTTTCTCCCAAACGAAGGACACTAGAAAGAAAATTTTAAAGCCTCCTGTTAGGCCATCATCTACACGAAATAGCCCTGAATTTTCCAATGCGCAGCTCTTTGCAAAAGAGAGATATTGGCAAGGAAAAGCTGTCTTGTACCATTGCATTTTTCTCCCAAACGAAGGACACTAGAAAGAAAATTTTAAAGCCTCCTGTTAGGCCATCATCTACACGACATAGCCCTGAATTTTCCAATGCGCAGCTCTTTGCAAAAGAGAGATATTGGCAAGGATAAGCTGTCTTGTACCTTTGCATTTTTCTCCCAAACGAAGGTCACTAGAAAGAAAATTTTAAAGCCTCCTGTTAGGTTATCATCTACACGACATAGCCCTGAATTTTCCAATGCGCAGCTCTTTGCAAAAGAGAGATATTGGCAAGGAAAAGCTGTCTTGTACCTTTGCATTTTTCTCCCAAACGAAGGTCACTAGAAAGAAAATTTTAAAGCCTCCTGTTAGGCCATCATCTACACGACAAAGCCCTGAATTTTCCAATGCGTAGCTCTTTGCAAAAGAGAGATATTGGCAAGGAAAAGCTGTCTTGTACCATTGCATTTTTCTCCCAAACGAAGGAAACTAGAAAGAAAATTTTAAAGCCTCCTGTTAGGCCATCATCTACACGACATAGCCCTGAATTTTCCAATGCGCAGCTCTTTGCAAAAGAGAGATATTGGCAAGGAAAAGCTGTCTTGTACCTTTGCATTTTTCTCCCAAACGAAGGTCACTAGAAAGAAAATTTTAAAGCCTCCTGTTAGGCCATCATCTACACGACATAGCCCTGAATTTTCCAATGCGTAGCTCTTTGCAAAAGAGAGATATTGGCAAGGAAAAGCTGTCTTGTACCTTTGCATTTTTCTCCCAAACGAAGGACACTAGAAAGAAAATTTGAAAGCCTCCTGTTAGGCCATCATCTACACGACATAGCCCTGAATTTTCCAATGCGCAGCTCTTTGCAAAAGAGAGATATTGGCAAGGAAAAGCTGTCTTGTACCTTTGCATTTTTCTCCCAAACGAAGGACACTAGAATTAAAATTTTAAAGCCTCCTGTTATGCCATCATCTACACGACATAGCCCTGAATTTTCCAATGCGCTGCTCTTTGCAAAAGAGAGATATTGGCAAGGAAAAGCTGTCAGGTACCTTTGCATTTTTCTCCCAAACGAAGGTCACTAGAAAGAAAATTTTAAAGCCTCTTGTTAGGCCATCATCTACACGACATAGTTCTGAATTTTCCAATGCGTAGCTCTTTACAAAAGAGAGATATTGGCAAGGAAAAGCTGTCTTGTACCTTTGCATTTTTCTCCCAAACGAAGGACACTAGAAAGAAAATTTTAAAGCCTCCTGTTAGGCCATCATCTACACGACATAGCCCTGAATTTTCCAATGCGCAGCTCTTTGCAAAAGAGAGATATTGGCAAGGAAAAGCTTTCTTGTACCATTGCATTTTTCTCCCAAACGAAGGACACTAGAAAGAAAATTTTAAAGCCTCCTGTTAGGCCATCATCTACACGACATAGCCCTAAATTTTCCAATGCGCAGCTCTTTGCAAAAGAGAGATATTGGCAAGGAAAAGCTGTCTTGTACCTTTGCATTTTTCTCCCAAACGAAGGTCACTAGAAAGAAAATTTTAAAGCCTCCTGTTAGGCCATCATCTACACGACATAGCCCTGAATTTTCCAATGCGTAGCTCTTTCCAAAAGAGAGATATTGGCAAGGAAAAGCTGTCTTGTACCTTTGCATTTTTCTCCCAAACGAAGGACACTAGAATTAAAATTTTAAAGCCTCCTGTTATGCCATCTTCTACACGACATAGCCCTGAATTTTCCAATGCGCAGCTCTTTGCAAAAGAGAGATATTGGCAAGGAAAAGCTGTCTTGTACCATTGCATTTTTCTCCCAAACGAAGGACACTAGAAAGAAAATTTTAAAGCCTCCTGTTAGGCCATCATCTACACGACATAGCCCTGAATTTTCCAATGCGCAGCTCTTTGCAAAAGAGAGATATTGGCAAGGAAGAGCTGTCTTGTACCTTTGCATTTTTCTCCCAAACGAAGGTCACTAGAAAGAAAATTTTAAAGCCTCCTGTTAGGCCATCATCTACACGACATAGCCCTGAATTTTCCAATGCGTAGCTCTTTGCAAAAGAGAGATATTGGCAAGGAAAAGCTGTCTTGTACCATTGCATTTTTCTCCCAAACGAAGGACACTAGAAAGAAAATTTTAAAGCCTCCTGTTAGGCCATCATCTACACGACATAGCCCTGAATTTTCCAATGCGCAGCTCTTTGCAAAAGAGAGATATTGGCAAGGAAAAGCTGTCTTGTACCATTGCATTTTTCTCCCAAACGAAGGACACTAGAAAGAAAATTTTAAAGCCTCCTGTTAGGCCATCATCTACACGACATAGCCCTGAATTTTCCAATGCGTAGCTCTTTGCAAAAGAGAGATATTGGCAAGGAAAAGCTGTCTTGTACCATTGCATTTTTCTCCCAAACGAAGGACACTAGAAAGAAAATTTTAAAGCCTCCTGTTAGGCCATCATCTACACGATATAGCCCTGAATTTTCCAATGCGCAGCTCTTTGCAAAAGAGAGATATTGGCAAGGAAAAGCTGTCTTGTACCTTTGCATTTTTCTCCCAAACGAAGGACACTAGAATTAAAATTTTAAAGCCTCCTGTTAGGCCATCATCTACACGACATAGCCCTGAATTTTCCAATGCATAGCTCTTTGCAAAAGAGAGATATTGGCAAGGAAAAGCTGTCTTGTACCATTGCATTTTTCTCCCAAACGAAGGACACTAGAAAGAAAATTTTAAAGCCTCCTGTTAGGCCATCATCTACACGACATAGCCCTGAATTTTCCAATGCGCAGCTCTTTGCAAAAGAGAGATATTGGCAAGGAAAAGCTGTCTTGTACCTTTGCATTTTTCTCCCAAACGAAGGACACTAGAAAGAACATTTTAAAGCCTCCTGTTAGGCCATCATCTACACGAAATTGCCCTGAATTTTCCAATGCGCAGCTCTTTGCAAAAGAGAGATATTGGCAAGGAAAAGCTGTCTTGTACCATTGCATTTTTCTTCCAAACGAAGGACACTAGAATTAAAATTTTAAAGCCTCCTGTTATGCCATCATCTACACGACATAGCCCTGAATTTTCCAATGCGCAGCTCTTTGCAAAAGAGAGATATTGGCAAGGAAAAGCTGTCAGGTACCTTTGCATTTTTCTCCCAAACGAAGGTCACTAGAAAGAAAATTTTAAAGCCTCCTGTTAGGCCATCATCTACACGACATAGTCCTGAATTTTCCAATGCGTAGCTCTTTACAAAAGAGAGATATTGGCAAGGAAAAGCTGTCTTGTACCTTTGCATTTTTCTCCCAAACGAAGGACACTAGAAAGAAAATTTTAAAGCCTCCTGTTAGGCCATCATCTACACGACATAGCCCTGAATTTTCCAATGCGCAGCTCTTTGCAAAAGAGAGATATTGGCAAGGAAAAGCTGTCTTGTACCATTGCATTTTTCTCCCAAACGAAGGACACTAGAAAGAAAATTTTAAAGCCTCCTGTTAGGCCATCATCTACACGACATAGCCCTGAATTTTCCAATGCGCAGCTCTTTGCAAAAGAGAGATATTGGCAAGGAAAAGCTGTCTTGTACCATTGCATTTTTCTCCCAAACGAAGGACACTAGAAAGGACATTTTAAAGCCTCCTGTTAGGCCATCATCTACACGACATAGCCCTGAATTTTCCAATGCGTAGCTCTTTCCAAAAGAGAGATATTGGCAAGGAAAAGCTGTCTTGTACCATTGCATTTTTCTCCCAAACGAAGGACACTAGAAAGAAAATTTTAAAGCCTCCTGTTAGGCCATCATCTACACGATATAGCCCTGAATTTTCCAATGCGCAGCTCTTTGCAAAAGAGAGATATTGGCAAGGAAAAGCTGTCTTGTACCTTTGCATTTTTCTCCCAAACGAAGGACACTAGAATTAAAATTTTAAAGCCTCCTGTTAGGCCATCATCTACACGACATAGCCCTGAATTTTCCAATGCATAGCTCTTTGCAAAAGAGAGATATTGGCAAGGAAAAGCTGTCTTGTACCATTGCATTTTTCTCCCAAACGAAGGACACTAGAAAGAAAATGTTAAAGCCTCCTGTTAGGCCATCATCTACACGACATAGCCCTGAATTTTCCAATGCGCAGCTCTTTGCAAAAGAGAGATATTGGCAAGGAAAAGCTGTCTTGTACCTTTGCATTTTTCTCCCAAACGAAGGACACTAGAAAGAAAATTTTAAAGCCTCCTGTTAGGCCATCATCTACACGAAATTGCCCTGAATTTTCCAATGCGCAGCTCTTTGCAAAAGAGAGATATTGGCAAGGAAAAGCTGTCTTGTACCATTGCATTTTTCTCCCAAACGAAGGACACTAGAAAGAAAATTTTAAAGCCTCCTGTTAGGCCATCATCTACACGACATAGCCCTGAATTTTCCAATGCGCAGCTCTTTGCAAAAGAGAGATATTGGCAAGGAAAAGCTGTCTTGTACCATTGCATTTTTCTCGCAAACGAAGGACACTAGAAAGAAAATTGTAAAGCCTCCTGTTAGGCCATCATCTACACGACATAGCCCTGAATTTTCCAATGCGCAGCTCTTTGCAAAAGAGAGATATTGGCAAGGAAAAGCTGTCTTGTACCTTTGCATTTTTCTCCCAAACGAAGGTCACTAGAAAGAAAATTTTAAAGCCTCCTGTTAGGCCATCATCTACACGACATAGCCCTGAATTTTCCAATGCGTAGCTCTTTGCAAAAGAGAGATATTGGCAAGGAATAGCTGTCTTGTACCATTGCATTTTTCTCCCAAACGAAGGACACTAGAAAGAAAATTTTAAAGCCTCCTGTTAGGCCATCATCTACACGACATAGCCCTGAATTTTCCAATGCGCAGCTCTTTGCAAAAGAGAGATATTGGCAAGGAAAAGCTGTCTTGTACCTTTGCATTTTTCTCCCAAAGGAAGGACACTAGAATTAAAATTTTAAAGCCTCCTGTTAGGCCATCATCTACACGACATAGCCCTGAATGTTCCAATGCGCAGCTCTTTGCAAAAGAGAGATATTGGCAAGGAAAAGCTGTCTTGTACCTTTGCATTTTTCTCCCAAACGAAGGACACTAGAATTAAAATTTTAAAGCCTCCTGTTAGGCCATCATCTACACGACATAGCCCTGAATTTTCCAATGCGCAGCTCTTTGAAAAAGAGAGATATTGGCAAGGAAAAGCTGTCAGGTACCTTTGCATTTTTCTCCCAAACGAAGGTCACTAGAAAGAAAATTTTAAAGCCTCCTGTTAGGCCATCATCTACACGACATAGCCCTGAATGTTCCAATGCGCAGCTCTTTGCAAAAGAGAGATATTGGCAAGGAAAAGCTGTCTTGTACCTTTGCATTTTTCTCCCAAACGAAGGTCACTAGAAAGAAAATTTTAAAGCCTCCTGTTAGGCCATCATCTACACGACATAGCCCTGAATTTTCCAATGCGTAGCTCTTTGCAAAAGAGAGATATTGGCAAGGAAAAGCTGTCTTGTACCTTTGCATTTTTCTCCCAAACGAAGGTCACTAGAAAGAAAATTTTAAAGCCTCCTGTTAGGCCATCATCTACACGACATAGCCCTGAATTTTCTAATGCGTAGCTCTTTGCAAAAGAGAGATATTGGCAAGGAAAAGCTGTCTTGTACCTTTGCATTTTTCTCCCAAACGAAGGACACTAGAAAGAAAATTTTAAAGCCTCCTGTTAGGCCATCATCTACACGACATAGCCCTGAATTTTCCAATGCGCAGCTCTTTGCAAAAGAGAGATATTGGCAAGGAAAAGCTGTCTTGTACCTTTGCATTTTTCTCCCAAACGAAGGACACTAGAATTAAAATTTTAAAGCCTCCTGTTATGC
Organism: Pseudophryne corroboree; assembly: GCF_028390025.1. NCBI lineage: Eukaryota > Metazoa > Chordata > Amphibia > Anura > Myobatrachidae > Pseudophryne > Pseudophryne corroboree. The sequence continues at coordinate 58,522 of NW_026968392.1, forward strand.
CATCATCTACACAACATAGCCCTGAATTTTCCAATGCGCAGCTCTTTGCAAAAGAGAGATATTGGCAAGGAAAAGCTGTCAGGTACCTTTGCATTTTTCTCCCAAACAAAGGTCACTAGAAAGAAAATTTTAAAGCCTCCTGTTAGGCCATCATCTACACGACATAGTCCTGAATTTTCCAATGCGTAGCTCTTTACAAAAGAGAGATATTGGCAAGGAAAAGCTGTCTTGTACCTTTGCATTTTTCTCCCAAACGAAGGACACTAGAAAGAAAATTTTAAAGCCTCCTGTTAGGCCATCATCTACACGACATAGCCCTGAATTTTCCAATGCGCAGCTCTTTGCAAAAGAGAGATATTGGCAAGGAAAAGCTTTCTTGTACCATTGCATTTTTCTCCCAAACGAAGGACACTAGAAAGAAAATTTTAAAGCCTCCTGTTAGGCCATCATCTACACGACATAGCCCTAAATTTTCCAATGCGTAGCTCTTTGCAAAAGAGAGATATTGGCAAGGAAAAGCTGTCTTGTACCTTTGCATTTTTCTCCCAAACGAAGGTCACTAGAAAGAAAATTTTAAAGCCTCCTGTTAGGCCATCATCTACACGACATAGCCCTGAATTTTCCAATGCGTAGCTCTTTGGAAAAGAGAGATATTGGCAAGGAAAAGCTGTCTTGTACCTTTGCATTTTTCTCCCAAACGAAGGACACTAGAATTAAAATTTTAAAGCCTCCTGTTATGCCATCTTCTACACGACATAGCCCTGAATTTTCCAATGCGCAGCTCTTTGCAAAAGAGAGATATTGGCAAGGAAAAGCTGTCTTGTACCATTGCATTTTTCTCCCAAACGAAGGACACTAGAAAGAAAATTTTAAAGCCTCCTGTTAGGCCATCATCTACACGACATAGCCCTGAATTTTCCAATGCGCAGCTCTTTGCAAAAGAGAGATATTGGCAAGGAAAAGCTGTCTTGTACCTTTGCATTTTTCTCCCAAACGAAGGTCACTAGAAAGAAAATTTTAAAGCCTCCTGTTAGGCCATCATCTACACGACATAGCCCTGAATTTTCCAATGCGTAGCTCTTTGCAAAAGAGAGATATTGGCAAGGAAAAGCTGTCTTGTACCATTGCATTTTTCTCCCAAACGAAGGACACTAGAAAGAAAATTTTAAAGCCTCCTGTTAGGCCATCATCTACACGACATAGCCCTGAATTTTCCAATGCGCAGCTCTTTGCAAAAGAGAGATATTGGCAAGGAAAAGCTGTCTTGTACCATTGCATTTTTCTCCCAAACGAAGGACACTAGAAAGAAAATTTTAAAGCCTCCTGTTAGGCCATCATCTACACGATATAGCCCTGAATTTTCCAATGCACAGCTCTTTGCAAAAGAGAGATATTGGCAAGGAAAAGCTGTCTTGTACCTTTGCATTTTTCTCCCAAACGAAGGACACTAGAATTAAAATTTTAAAGCCTCCTGTTAGGCCATCATCTACACGACATAGCCCTGAATTTTCCAATGCATAGCTCTTTGCAAAAGAGAGATATTGGCAAGGAAAAGCTGTCTTGTACCATTGCATTTTTCTCCCAAACGAAGGACACTAGAAAGAAAATTTTAAAGCCTCCTGTTAGGCCATCATCTACACGACATAGCCCTGAATTTTCCAATGCGCAGCTCTTTGCAAAAGAGAGATATTGGCAAGGAAAAGCTGTCTTGTACCTTTGCATTTTTCTCCCAAACGAAGGACACTAGAAAGAAAATTTTAAAGCCTCCTGTTAGGCCATCATCTACACGAAATTGCCCTGAATTTTCCAATGCGCAGCTCTTTGCAAAAGAGAGATATTGGCAAGGAAAAGCTGTCTTGTACCATTGCATTTTTCTTCCAAACGAAGGACACTAGAATTAAAATTTTAAAGCCTCCTGTTATGCCATCATCTACACGACATAGCCCTGAATTTTCCAATGCGCAGCTCTTTGCAAAAGAGAGATATTGGCAAGGAAAAGCTGTCAGGTACCTTTGCATTTTTCTCCCAAACGAAGGTCACTAGAAAGAAAATTTTAAAGCCTCCTGTTAGGCCATCATCTACACGACATAGTCCTGAATTTTCCAATGCGTAGCTCTTTACAAAAGAGAGATATTGGCAAGGAAAAGCTGTCTTGTACCTTTGCATTTTTCTCCCAAACGAAAGACACTAGAAAGAAAATTTTAAAGCCTCCTGTTAGGCCATCATCTACACGACATAGCCCTGAATTTTCCAATGCGCAGCTCTTTGCAAAAGAGAGATATTGGCAAGGAAAAGCTTTCTTGTACCATTGCATTTTTCTCCCAAACGAAGGACACTAGAAAGAAAATTTTAAAGCCTCCTGTTAGGCCATCATCTACACGACATAGCCCTAAATTTTCCAATGCGCAGCTCTTTGCAAAAGAGAGATATTGGCAAGGAAAAGCTGTCTTGTACCTTTGCATTTTTCTCCCAAACGAAGGTCACTAGAAAGAAAATTTTAAAGCCTCCTGTTAGGCCATCATCTACACGACATAGCCCTGAATTTTCCAATGCGTAGCTCTTTGCAAAAGAGAGATATTGGCAAGGAATAGCTGTCTTGTACCATTGCATTTTTCTCCCAAACGAAGGACACTAGAAAGAAAATTTTAAAGCCTCCTGTTAGGCCATCATCTACACGACATAGCCCTGAATTTTCCAATGCGCAGCTCTTTGCAAAAGAGAGATATTGGCAAGGAAAAGCTGTCTTGTACCTTAGCATTTTTCTCCCAAAGGAAGGACACTAGAATTAAAATTTTAAAGCCTCCTGTTAGGCCATCATCTACACGACATAGCCCTGAATTTTCCAATGCGTAGCTCTTTGCAAAAGAGAGATATTGGCAAGGAAAAGCTGTCTTGTACCTTTGCATTTTTCTCCCAAACGAAGGACACTAGAATTAAAATTTTAAAGCCTCCTGTTAGGCCATCATCTACACGACATAGCCCTGAATTTTCCAATGCGCAGCTCTTTGAAAAAGAGAGATATTGGCAAGGAAAAGCTGTCAGGTACCTTTGCATTTTTCTCCCAAACGAAGGTCACTAGAAAGAAAATTTTAAAGCCTCCTGTTAGGCCATCATCTACACGACATAGCCCTGAATTTTCCAATGCGCAGCTCTTTGCAAAAGAGAGATATTGGCAAGGAAAAGCTGTCTTGTACCTTTGCATTTTTCTCCCAAACGAAGGTCACTAGAAAGAAAATTTTAAAGCCTCCTGTTAGGCCATCATCTACACGACATAGCCCTGAATTTTCCAATGCGTAGCTCTTTGCAAAAGAGAGATATTGGCAAGGAAAAGCTGTCTTGTACCTTTGCATTTTTCTCCCAAACGAAGGTCACTAGAAAGAAAATTTTAAAGCCTCCTGTTAGGCCATCATCTACACGACATAGCCCTGAATTTTCCAATGCGTAGCTCTTTGCAAAAGAGAGATATTGGCAAGGAAAAGCTGTCTTGTACCTTTGCATTTTTCTCCCAAACGAAGGACACTAGAAAGAAAATTTTAAAGCCTCCTGTTAGGCCATCATCTACACGACATAGCCCTGAATTTTCCAATGCGCAGCTCTTTGCAAAAGAGAGATATTGGCAAGGAAAAGCTGTCTTGTACCTTTGCATTTTTCTCCCAAACGAAGGACACTAGAATTAAAATTTTAAAGCCTCCTGTTATGCCATCATCTACACAACATAGCCCTGAATTTTCCAATGCGCAGCTCTTTGCAAAAGAGAGATATTGGCAAGGAAAAGCTGTCAGGTACCTTTGCATTTTTCTCCCAAACAAAGGTCACTAGAAAGAAAATTTTAAAGCCTCCTGTTAGGCCATCATCTACACGACATAGTCCTGAATTTTCCAATGCGTAGCTCTTTACAAAAGAGAGATATTGGCAAGGAAAAGCTGTCTTGTACCTTTGCATTTTTCTCCCAAACGAAGGACACTAGAAAGAAAATTTTAAAGCCTCCTGTTAGGCCATCATCTACACGACATAGCCCTGAATTTTCCAATGCGCAGCTCTTTGCAAAAGAGAGATATTGGCAAGGAAAAGCTTTCTTGTACCATTGCATTTTTCTCCCAAACGAAGGACACTAGAAAGAAAATTTTAAAGCCTCCTGTTAGGCCATCATCTACACGACATAGCCCTAAATTTTCCAATGCGTAGCTCTTTGCAAAAGAGAGATATTGGCAAGGAAAAGCTGTCTTGTACCTTTGCATTTTTCTCCCAAACGAAGGTCACTAGAAAGAAAATTTTAAAGCCTCCTGTTAGGCCATCATCTACACGACATAGCCCTGAATTTTCCAATGCGTAGCTCTTTGGAAAAGAGAGATATTGGCAAGGAAAAGCTGTCTTGTACCTTTGCATTTTTCTCCCAAACGAAGGACACTAGAATTAAAATTTTAAAGCCTCCTGTTATGCCATCTTCTACACGACATAGCCCTGAATTTTCCAATGCGCAGCTCTTTGCAAAAGAGAGATATTGGCAAGGAAAAGCTGTCTTGTACCATTGCATTTTTCTCCCAAACGAAGGACACTAGAAAGAAAATTTTAAAGCCTCCTGTTAGGCCATCATCTACACGACATAGCCCTGAATTTTCCAATGCGCAGCTCTTTGCAAAAGAGAGATATTGGCAAGGAAAAGCTGTCTTGTACCTTTGCATTTTTCTCCCAAACGAAGGTCACTAGAAAGAAAATTTTAAAGCCTCCTGTTAGGCCATCATCTACACGACATAGCCCTGAATTTTCCAATGCGTAGCTCTTTGCAAAAGAGAGATATTGGCAAGGAAAAGCTGTCTTGTACCATTGCATTTTTCTCCCAAACGAAGGACACTAGAAAGAAAATTTTAAAGCCTCCTGTTAGGCCATCATCTACACGACATAGCCCTGAATTTTCCAATGCGCAGCTCTTTGCAAAAGAGAGATATTGGCAAGGAAAAGCTGTCTTGTACCATTGCATTTTTCTCCCAAACGAAGGACACTAGAAAGAAAATTTTAAAGCCTCCTGTTAGGCCATCATCTACACGATATAGCCCTGAATTTTCCAATGCACAGCTCTTTGCAAAAGAGAGATATTGGCAAGGAAAAGCTGTCTTGTACCTTTGCATTTTTCTCCCAAACGAAGGACACTAGAATTAAAATTTTAAAGCCTCCTGTTAGGCCATCATCTACACGACATAGCCCTGAATTTTCCAATGCATAGCTCTTTGCAAAAGAGAGATATTGGCAAGGAAAAGCTGTCTTGTACCATTGCATTTTTCTCCCAAACGAAGGACACTAGAAAGAAAATTTTAAAGCCTCCTGTTAGGCCATCATCTACACGACATAGCCCTGAATTTTCCAATGCGCAGCTCTTTGCAAAAGAGAGATATTGGCAAGGAAAAGCTGTCTTGTACCTTTGCATTTTTCTCCCAAACGAAGGACACTAGAAAGAAAATTTTAAAGCCTCCTGTTAGGCCATCATCTACACGAAATTGCCCTGAATTTTCCAATGCGCAGCTCTTTGCAAAAGAGAGATATTGGCAAGGAAAAGCTGTCTTGTACCATTGCATTTTTCTTCCAAACGAAGGACACTAGAATTAAAATTTTAAAGCCTCCTGTTATGCCATCATCTACACGACATAGCCCTGAATTTTCCAATGCGCAGCTCTTTGCAAAAGAGAGATATTGGCAAGGAAAAGCTGTCAGGTACCTTTGCATTTTTCTCCCAAACGAAGGTCACTAGAAAGAAAATTTTAAAGCCTCCTGTTAGGCCATCATCTACACGACATAGTCCTGAATTTTCCAATGCGTAGCTCTTTACAAAAGAGAGATATTGGCAAGGAAAAGCTGTCTTGTACCTTTGCATTTTTCTCCCAAACGAAAGACACTAGAAAGAAAATTTTAAAGCCTCCTGTTAGGCCATCATCTACACGACATAGCCCTGAATTTTCCAATGCGCAGCTCTTTGCAAAAGAGAGATATTGGCAAGGAAAAGCTTTCTTGTACCATTGCATTTTTCTCCCAAACGAAGGACACTAGAAAGAAAATTTTAAAGCCTCCTGTTAGGCCATCATCTACACGACATAGCCCTAAATTTTCCAATGCGCAGCTCTTTGCAAAAGAGAGATATTGGCAAGGAAAAGCTGTCTTGTACCTTTGCATTTTTCTCCCAAACGAAGGTCACTAGAAAGAAAATTTTAAAGCCTCCTGTTAGGCCATCATCTACACGACATAGCCCTGAATTTTCCAATGCGTAGCTCTTTGCAAAAGAGAGATATTGGCAAGGAAAAGCTGTCTTGTACCTTTGCATTTTTCTCCCAAACGAAGGACACCAGAATTAAAATTTTAAAGCCTCCTGTTATGCCATCATCTACACGACATAGCCCTGAATTTTCCAATGCGCAGCTCTTTGCAAAAGAGAGATATTGGCAAGGAAAAGCTGTCTTGTACCATTGCATTTTTCTCCCAAACGAAGGACACTAGAAAGAAAATTTTAAAGCCTCCTGTTAGGCCATCATCTACACGACATAGCCCTGAATTTTCCAATGCGCAGCTCTTTGCAAAAGAGAGATATTGGCAAGGAAAAGCTGTCTTGTACCTTTGCATTTTTCTCCCAAACGAAGGTCACTAGAAAGAAAATTTTAAAGCCTCCTGTTAGGCCATCATCTACACGACATAGCCCTGAATTTTCCAATGCGTAGCTCTTTGCAAAAGAGAGATATTGGCAAGGAAAAGCTGTCTTGTACCATTGCATTTTTCTCCCAAACGAAGGACACTAGAAAGAAAATTTTAAAGCCTCCTGTTAGGCCATCATCTACACGAAATTGCCCTGAATTTTCCAATGCGTAGCTCTTTACAAAAGAGAGATATTGGCAAGGAAAAGCTGTCTTGTACCATTGCATTTTTCTCCCAAACGAAGGACACTAGAAAGAAAATTTTAAAGCCTCCTGTTAGGCCATCATCTACACGATATAGCCCTGAATTTTCCAATGCGCAGCTCTTTGCAAAAGAGAGATATTGGCAAGGAAAAGCTGTCTTGTACCTTTGCATTTTTCTCCCAAACGAAGGACACTAGAATTAAAATTTTAAAGCCTCCTGTTAGGCCATCATCTACACGACATAGCCCTGAATTTTCCAATGCATAGCTCTTTGCAAAAGAGAGATATTGGCAAGGAAAAGCTGTCTTGTACCTTTGCATTTTTCTCCCAAACGAAGGACACTAGAAAGAAAATTTTAAAGCCTCCTGTTAGGCCATCATCTACACGAAATTGCCCTGAATTTTCCAATGCGCAGCTCTTTGCAAAAGAGAGATATTGGCAAGGAAAAGCTGTCTTGTACCTTTGCATTTTTCTCCCAAACGAAGGACACTAGAAAGAAAATTTTAAAGCCTCCTGTTAGGCCATCATCTACACGAAATAGCCCTGAATTTTCCAATGCGCAGCTCTTTGCAAAAGAGAGATATTGGCAAGGAAAAGCTGTCTTGTACCATTGCATTTTTCTCCCAAACGAAGGACACTAGAAAGAAAATTTTAAAGCCTCCTGTTAGGCCATCATCTACACGACATAGCCCTGAATTTTCCAATGCGCAGCTCTTTGCAAAAGAGAGATATTGGCAAGGAAAAGCTGTCTTGTACCTTTGCATTTTTCTCCCAAACGAATGTCACTAGAAAGAAAATTTTAAAGCCTCCTGTTAGGCCATCATCTACACGACATAGCCCTGAATTTTCCAATGCGTAGCTCTTTGCAAAAGAGAGATATTGGCAAGGAAAAGCTGTCTTGTACCATTGCATTTTTCTCCCAAACGAAGGACACTAGAAAGAAAATTTTAAAGCCTCCTGTTAGGCCATCATCTACACGACATAGCCCTGAATTTTCCAATGCGTAGCTCTTTGTAAAAGAGAGATATTGGCAAGGAAAAGCTATCTTGTACCTTTGCATTTTTCTCCCAAACGAAGGACACTAGAATTAAAATTTTAAAGCCTCCTGTTAGGCCATCATCTACACGACATAGCCCTGAATTTTCCAATGCGTAGCTCTTTGCAAAAGAGAGATATTGGCAAGGAAAAGCTGTCTTGTACCTTTGCATTTTTCTCTCAAACGAAGGACACTAGAAAGAAAATTTTAAAGCCTCCTGTTAGGCCATCATCTACACGAAATAGCCCTGAATTTTCCAATGCGCAGCTCTTTGCAAAAGAGAGATATTGGCAAGGAAAAGCTGTCTTGTACCATTGCATTTTTCTCCCAAACGAAGGACACCAGAAAGAAAATTTTAAAGCCTCCTGTTAGGCCATCATCTACACGACATAGCCCTGAATTTTCCAATGCGCAGCTCTTTGCAAAAGAGAGATATTGGCAAGGATAAGCTGTCTTGTACCTTTGCATTTTTCTCCCAAACGAAGTTCACTAGAAAGAAAATTTTAAAGCCTCCTGTTAGGCCATCATCTACACGACATAGCCCTGAATTTTCCAATGCGCAGCTCTTTGCAAAAGAGAGATATTGGCAAGGAAAAGCTGTCTTGTACCTTTGCATTTTTCTCCCAAACGAAGGACACTAGAAAGAAAATTTTAAAGCCTCCTGTTAGGCCATCATCTACACGACATAGCCCTGAATTTTCCAATGCGCAGCTCTTTGCAAAAGAGAGATATTGGCAAGGAAAAGCTGTCTTGTACCTTTGCATTTTTCTCCCAAACGAAGGTCACTAGAAAGAAAATTTTAAAGCCTCCTGTTAGGCCATCATCTACACGACATAGCCCTGAATTTTCCAATGCGCAGCTCTTTGCAAAAGAGAGATATTGGCAAGGAAAAGCTGTCTTGTACCTTTGCATTTTTCTCCCAAACGAAGGTCACTAGAAAGAAAATTTTAAAGCCTCCTGTTAGGCCATCATCTACACGACATAGCCCTGAATTTTCCAATGCGTAGCTCTTTGCAAAAGAGAGATATTGGCAAGGAAAAGCTGTCTTGTACCTTTGCATTTTTCTCCCAAACGAAGGACACTAGAAAGAAAATTTTAAAGCCTCCTGTTAGGCCATCATCTACACGACATAGCCCTGAATTTTCCAATGCGCAGCTCTTTGCAAAAGAGAGATATTGTCAAGGAAAAGCTGTCTTGTACCTTTGCATTTTTCTCCCAAACGAAGGACACTAGAATTAAAATTTTAAAGCCTCCTGTTATGCCATCATCTACACGACATAGCCCTGAATTTTCCAATGCGCAGCTCTTTGCAAAAGAGAGATATTGGCAAGGAAAAGCTGTCAGGTACCTTTGCATTTTTCTCCCAAACGAAGGTCACTAGAAAGAAAATTTTAAAGCCTCCTGTTAGGCCATCATCTACACGACATAGTCCTGAATTTTCCAATGCGTAGCTCTTTACAAAAGAGAGATATTGGCAAGGAAAAGCTGTCTTGTACATTTGCATTTTTCTCCCAAACGAAGGACACTAGAAAGAAAATTTTAAAGCCTCCTGTTAGGCCATCATCTACACGACATAGCCCTGAATTTTCCAATGCGCAGCTCTTTGCAAAAGAGAGATATTGGCAAGGAAAAGCTGTCTTGTACCATTGCATTTTTCTCCCAAACGAAGGACACTAGAAAGAAAATTTTAAAGCCTCCTGTTAGGCCATCATCTACACGACATAGCCCTGAATTTTCCAATGCGTAGCTCTTTGCAAAAGAGAGATATTTGCAAGGAAAAGCTGTCTTGTACCATTGCATTTTTCTCCCAAACGAAGGACACTAGAAAGAAAATTTTAAAGCCTCCTGTTAGGCCATCATCTACACGATATAGCCCTGAATTTTCCAATGCGCAGCTCTTTGCAAAAGAGAGATATTGGCAAGGAAAAGCTGTCTTGTACCTTTGCATTTTTCTCCCAAACGAAGGACACTAGAATTAAAATTTTAAAGCCTCCTGTTAGGCCATCATCTACACGACATAGCCCTGAATTTTCCAATGCATAGCTCTTTGCAAAAGAGAGATATTGGCAAGGAAAAGCTGTCTTGTACCATTGCATTTTTCTCCCAAACGAAGGACACTAGAAAGAAAATTTTAAAGCCTCCTGTTAGGCCATCATCTACACGACATAGCCCTGAATTTTCCAATGCGCAGCTCTTTGCAAAAGAGAGATATTGGCAAGGAAAAGCTGTCTTGTACCTTTGCATTTTTCTCCCAAACGAAGGACACTAGAAAGAAAATTTTAAAGCCTCCTGTTAGGCCATCATCTACACGAAATTGCCCTGAATTTTCCAATGCGTAGCTCTTTACAAAAGAGAGATATTGGCAAGGAAAAGCTGTCTTGTACCTTTGCATTTTTCTCCCAAACGAAGGACACTAGAAAGAAAATTTTAAAGCCTCCTGTTAGGCCATCATCTACACGACATAGCCCTGAATTTTCCAATGCGCAGCTCTTTGCAAAAGAGAGATATTGGCAAGGAAAAGCTTTCTTGTACCATTGCATTTTTCTCCCAAACGAAGGACACTAGAAAGAAAATTTTAAAGCCTCCTGTTAGGCCATCATCTACACGACATAGCCCTAAATTTTCCAATGCGCAGCTCTTTGCAAAAGAGAGATATTGGCAAGGAAAAGCTGTCTTGTACCTTTGCATTTTTCTCCCAAACGAAGGACACTAGAATTAAAATTTTAAAGCCTCCTGTTAGGCCATCATCTACACGACATAGCCCTGAATTTTCCAATGCGTAGCTCTTTGCAAAAGAGAGATATTGGCAAGGAAAAGCTGTCTTGTACCTTTGCATTTTTCTCCCAAACGAAGGACACCAGAATTAAAATTTTAAAGCCTCCTGTTATGCCATCATCTACACGACATAGCCCTGAATTTTCCAATGCGCAGCTCTTTGCAAAAGAGAGATATTGGCAAGGAAAAGCTGTCTTGTACCATTGCATTTTTCTCCCAAACGAAGGACACTAGAAAGAAAATTTTAAAGCCTCCTGTTAGGCCATCATCTACACGACATAGCCCTGAATTTTCCAATGCGCAGCTCTTTGCAAAAGAGAGATATTGGCAAGGAAAAGCTGTCTTGTACCTTTGCATTTTTCTCCCAAACGAAGGTCACTAGAAAGAAAATTTTAAAGCCTCCTGTTAGGCCATCATCTACACGACATAGCCCTGAATTTTCCAATGCGTATCTCTTTGCAAAAGAGAGATATTGGCAAGGAAAAGCTGTCTTGTACCATTGCATTTTTCTCCCAAACGAAGGACACTAGAAAGAAAATTTTAAAGCCTCCTGTTAGGCCATCATCTACACGACATAGCCCTGAATTTTCCAATGCGCAGCTCTTTGCAAAAGAGAGATATTGGCAAGGAAAAGCTGTCTTGTACCATTGCATTTTTCTCCCAAACGAAGGACACTAGAAAGAAAATTTTAAAGCCTCCTGTTAGGCCATCATCTACACGATATAGCCCTGAATTTTCCAATGCGCAGCTCTTTGCAAAAGAGAGATATTGGCAAGGAAAAGCTGTCTTGTACCTTTGCATTTTTCTCCCAAACGAAGGACACTAGAATTAAAATTTTAAAGCCTCCTGTTAGGCCATCATCTACACGACATAGCCCTGAATTTTCCAATGCATAGCTCTTTGCAAAAGAGAGATATTGGCAAGGAAAAGCTGTCTTGTACCATTGCATTTTTCTCCCAAACGAAGGACACTAGAAAGAAAATTTTAAAGCCTCCTGTTAGGCCATCATCTACACGACATAGCCCTGAATTTTCCAATGCGCAGCTCTTTGCAAAAGAGAGATATTGGCAAGGAAAAGCTGTCTTGTACCTTTGCATTTTTCTCCCAAACGAAGGACACTAGAAAGAAAATTTTAAAGCCTCCTGTTAGGCCATCATCTACACGACATAGCCCTGAATTTTCCAATGCGCAGCTCTTTGCAAAAGAGAGATATTGGCAAGGAAAAGCTGTCTTGTACCTTTGCATTTTTCTCCCAAACGAAGGACACTAGAATTAAAATTTTAAAGCCTCCTGTTAGGCCATCATCTACACGACATAGCCCTGAATTTTCCAATGCATAGCTCTTTGCAAAAGAGAGATATTGGCAAGGAAAAGCTGTCTTGTACCATTGCATTTTTCTCCCAAACGAAGGACACTAGAAAGAAAATTTTAAAGCCTCCTGTTAGGCCATCATCTACACGACATAGCCCTGAATTTTCCAATGCGCAGCTCTTTGCAAAAGAGAGATATTGGCAAGGAAAAGCTGTCTTGTACCTTTGCATTTTTCTCCCAAACGAAGGACACTAGAAAGAAAATTTTAAAGCCTCCTGTTAGGCCATCATCTACACGAAATTGCCCTGAATTTTCCAATGCGTAGCTCTTTACAAAAGAGAGATATTGGCAAGGAAAAGCTGTCTTGTACCTTTGCATTTTTCTCCCAAACGAAGGACACTAGAAAGAAAATTTTAAAGCCTCCTGTTAGGCCATCATCTACACGACATAGCCCTGAATTTTCCAATGCGCAGCTCTTTGCAAAAGAGAGATATTGGCAAGGAAAAGCTTTCTTGTACCATTGCATTTTTCTCCCAAACGAAGGACACTAGAAAGAAAATTTTAAAGCCTCCTGTTAGGCCATCATCTACACGACATAGCCCTAAATTTTCCAATGCGCAGCTCTTTGCAAAAGAGAGATATTGGCAAGGAAAAGCTGTCTTGTACCTTTGCATTTTTCTCCCAAACGAAGGACACTAGAATTAAAATTTTAAAGCCTCCTGTTAGGCCATCATCTACACGACATAGCCCTGAATTTTCCAATGCGTAGCTCTTTGCAAAAGAGAGATATTGGCAAGGAAAAGCTGTCTTGTACCTTTGCATTTTTCTCCCAAACGAAGGACACCAGAATTAAAATTTTAAAGCCTCCTGTTATGCCATCATCTACACGACATAGCCCTGAATTTTCCAATGCGCAGCTCTTTGCAAAAGAGAGATATTGGCAAGGAAAAGCTGTCTTGTACCATTGCATTTTTCTCCCAATCGAAGGACACTAGAAAGAAAATTTTAAAGCCTCCTGTTAGGCCATCATCTACACGACATAGCCCTGAATTTTCCAATGCGCAGCTCTTTGCAAAAGAGAGATATTGGCAAGGAAAAGCTGTCTTGTACCTTTGCATTTTTCTCCCAAACGAAGGTCACTAGAAAGAAAATTTTAAAGCCTCCTGTTAGGCCATCATCTACACGACATAGCCCTGAATTTTCCAATGCGTAGCTCTTTGCAAAAGAGAGATATTGGCAAGGAAAAGCTGTCTTGTACCATTGCATTTTTCTCCCAAACGAAGGACACTAGAAAGAAAATTTTAAAGCCTCCTGTTAGGCCATCATCTACACGACATAGCCCTGAATTTTCCAATGCGCAGCTCTTTGCAAAAGAGAGATATTGGCAAGGAAAAGCTGTCTTGTACCATTGCATTTTTCTCCCAAACGAAGGACACTAGAAAGAAAATTTTAAAGCCTCCTGTTAGGCCATCATCTACACGATATAGCCCTGAATTTTCCAATGCGCAGCTCTTTGCAAAAGAGAGATATTGGCAAGGAAAAGCTGTCTTGTACCTTTGCATTTTTCTCCCAAACGAAGGACACTAGAATTAAAATTTTAAAGCCTCCTGTTAGGCCATCATCTACACGACATAGCCCTGAATTTTCCAATGCATAGCTCTTTGCAAAAGAGAGATATTGGCAAGGAAAAGCTGTCTTGTACCATTGCATTTTTCTCCCAAACGAAGGACACTAGAAAGAAAATTTTAAAGCCTCCTGTTAGGCCATCATCTACACGACATAGCCCTGAATTTTCCAATGCGCAGCTCTTTGCAAAAGAGAGATATTGGCAAGGAAAAGCTGTCTTGTACCTTTGCATTTTTCTCCCAAACGAAGGACACTAGAAAGAAAATTTTAAAGCCTCCTGTTAGGCCATCATCTACACGAAATTGCCCTGAATTTTCCAATGCGCAGCTCTTTGCAAAAGAGAGATATTGGCAAGGAAAAGCTGTCTTGTACCTTTGCATTTTTCTCCCAAACGAAGGACACTAGAAAGAAAATTTTAAAGCCTCCTGTTAGGCCATCATCTACACGAAATAGCCCTGAATTTTCCAATGCGCAGCTCTTTGCAAAAGAGAGATATTGGCAAGGAAAAGCTGTCTTGTACCATTGCATTTTTCTCCCAAACGAAGGACACTAGAAAGAAAATTTTAAAGCCTCCTGTTAGGCCATCATCTACACGACATAGCCCTGAATTTTCCAATGCGCAGCTCTTTGCAAAAGAGAGATATTGGCAAGGAAAAGCTGTCTTGTACCTTTGCATTTTTCTCCCAAACGAATGTCACTAGAAAGAAAATTTTAAAGCCTCCTGTTAGGCCATCATCTACACGACATAGCCCTGAATTTTCCAATGCGTAGCTCTTTGCAAAAGAGAGATATTGGCAAGGAAAAGCTGTCTTGTACCATTGCATTTTTCTCCCAAACGAAGGACACTAGAAAGAAAATTTTAAAGCCTCCTGTTAGGCCATCATCTACACGACATAGCCCTGAATTTTCCAATGCGTAGCTCTTTGTAAAAGAGAGATATTGGCAAGGAAAAGCTATCTTGTACCTTTGCATTTTTCTCCCAAACGAAGGACACTAGAATTAAAATTTTAAAGCCTCCTGTTAGGCCATCATCTACACGACATAGCCCTGAATTTTCCAATGCGTAGCTCTTTGCAAAAGAGAGATATTGGCAAGGAAAAGCTGTCTTGTACCTTTGCATTTTTCTCTCAAACGAAGGACACTAGAAAGAAAATTTTAAAGCCTCCTGTTAGGCCATCATCTACACGAAATAGCCCTGAATTTTCCAATGCGCAGCTCTTTGCAAAAGAGAGATATTGGCAAGGAAAAGCTGTCTTGTACCATTGCATTTTTCTCCCAAACGAAGGACACCAGAAAGAAAATTTTAAAGCCTCCTGTTAGGCCATCATCTACACGACATAGCCCTGAATTTTCCAATGCGCAGCTCTTTGCAAAAGAGAGATATTGGCAAGGATAAGCTGTCTTGTACCTTTGCATTTTTCTCCCAAACGAAGTTCACTAGAAAGAAAATTTTAAAGCCTCCTGTTAGGCCATCATCTACACGACATAGCCCTGAATTTTCCAATGCGCAGCTCTTTGCAAAAGAGAGATATTGGCAAGGAAAAGCTGTCTTGTACCTTTGCATTTTTCTCCCAAACGAAGGACACTAGAAAGAAAATTTTAAAGCCTCCTGTTAGGCCATCATCTACACGACATAGCCCTGAATTTTCCAATGCACAGCTCTTTGCAAAAGAGAGATATTGGCAAGGAAAAGCTGTCTTGTACCTTTGCATTTTTCTCCCAAACGAAGGTCACTAGAAAGAAAATTTTAAAGCCTCCTGTTAGGCCATCATCTACACGACATAGCCCTGAATTTTCCAATGCGCAGCTCTTTGCAAAAGAGAGATATTGGCAAGGAAAAGCTGTCTTGTACCTTTGCATTTTTCTCCCAAACGAAGGTCACTAGAAAGAAAATTTTAAAGCCTCCTGTTAGGCCATCATCTACACGACATAGCCCTGAATTTTCCAATGCGTAGCTCTTTGCAAAAGAGAGATATTGGCAAGGAAAAGCTGTCTTGTACCTTTGCATTTTTCTCCCAAACGAAGGACACTAGAAAGAAAATTTTAAAGCCTCCTGTTAGGCCATCATCTACACGACATAGCCCTGAATTTTCCAATGCGCAGCTCTTTGCAAAAGAGAGATATTGGCAAGGAAAAGCTGTCTTGTACCTTTGCATTTTTCTCCCAAACGAAGGACACTAGAATTAAAATTTTAAAGCCTCCTGTTATGCCATCATCTACACGACATAGCCCTGAATTTTCCAATGCGCAGCTCTTTGCAAAAGAGAGATATTGGCAAGGAAAAGCTGTCAGGTACCTTTGCATTTTTCTCCCAAACGAAGGTCACTAGAAAGAAAATTTTAAAGCCTCCTGTTAGGCCATCATCTACACGACATAGTCCTGAATTTTCCAATGCGTAGCTCTTTACAAAAGAGAGATATTGGCAAGGAAAAGCTGTCTTGTACATTTGCATTTTTCTCCCAAACGAAGGACACTAGAAAGAAAATTTTAAAGCCTCCTGTTAGGCCATCATCTACACGACATAGCCCTGAATTTTCCAATGCGCAGCTCTTTGCAAAAGAGAGATATTGGCAAGGAAAAGCTGTCAGGTACCTTTGCATTTTTCTCCCAAACGAAGGTCACTAGAAAGAAAATTTTAAAGCCTCCTGTTAGGCCATCATCTACACGAGATAGCCCTGAATTTTCCAATGCGCAGCTCTTTGCAAAAGAGAGATATTGGCAAGGAAAAGCTTTCTTGTACCATTGCATTTTTCTCCCAAACGAAGGACACTAGAAAGAAAATTTTAAAGCCTCCTGTTAGACCATCATCTACACGGCATAGCCATGAATTTTCCAATGCGCAGCTCTTTGCAAAAGAGAGATATTGGCAAGGAAAAGCTGTCAGGTACCTTTGCATTTTTCTCCCAAACGAAGGTCACTAGAAAGAAAATTTTAAAGCCTCCTGTTAGGCCATCATCTACACGACATAGCCCTGAATTTTCCAATGCGCAGCTCTTTGCAAAAGAGAGATATTGGCAAGGAAAAGCTGTCTTGTACCATTGCATTTTTCTCCCAAAGGAAGGACACTAGAAAGAAAATTTTAAAGCCTCCTGTTAGACCATCATCTACACGGCATAGCCATGAATTTTCCAATGCGCAGCTCTTTGCAAAAGAGAGATATTGGCAAGGAAAAGCTGTCTTGTACCTTTGCATTTTTCTCCCAAACGAAGGTCACTAGAAAGAAAATGTTAAAGCCTCCTGTTAGGCCATCATCTACACGACATAGCCCTGAATTTTCCAATGCGCAGCTCTTTGCAAAAGAGAGATATTGGCAAGGTAAAGCTGTCTTGTACCATTGCATTTTTCTCCCAAACGAAGGACACTAGAAAGAAAATTTTAAAGCCTCCTGTTAGACCATCATCTACACGGCATAGCCATGAATTTTCCAATGCGCAGCTCTTTGCAAAAGAGAGATATTGGCAAGGAAAAGCTGTCTTGTACCTTTGCATTTTTCTCCCAAACGAAGGACACTAGAATTAAAATTTTAAAGCCTCCTGTTAGGCCATCATCTACACGATATAGCCCTGAATTTTCCAATGCGCAGCTCTTTGCAAAAGAGAGATATTGGCAAGGAAAAGCTGTCTTGTACCTTTGCATTTTTCTCCCAAACGAAGGTCATTAGAATGAAAATTTTAAAGCCTCCTGTTAAGCCATCATCTACACGACATAGCCCTGAATTTTCCAATGCGTAGCTCTTTGCAAAAGAGAGATATTGGCAAGGAAAAGCTGTCTTGTACCTTTGCATTTTTCTCCCAAACGAAGGACACTAGAAAGAAAATTTTAAAGCCTCCTGTTAGGCCATCATCTACACGACATAGCCCTGAATTTTCCAATGCGTAGCTCTTTGCAAAAGAGAGATATTGGCAAGGAAAAGCTGTCTTGTACCTTTGCATTTTTCTCCCAAACGAAGGTCACTAGAAAGAAAATGTTAAAGCCTCCTGTTAGGCCATCATCTACACGACATAGCCCTGAATTTTCCAATGCGCAGCTCTTTGCAAAAGAGAGATATTGGCAAGGTAAAGCTGTCTTGTACCATTGCATTTTTCTCCCAAACGAAGGAAACTAGAAAGAAAATTTTAAAGCCTCCTGTTAGACCATCATCTACACGGCATAGCCATGAATTTTCCAATGCGCAGCTCTTTGCAAAAGAGAGATATTGGCAAGGAAAAGCTGTCTTGTACCTTTGCATTTTTCTCCCAAACGAAGGACACTAGAATTAAAATTTTAAAGCCTCCTGTTAGGCCATCATCTACACGATATAGCCCTGAATTTTCCAATGCGCAGCTCTTTGCAAAATAGAGATATTGGCAACGAATAGCTGTCTTGTACCTTTGCATTTTTCTCCCAAACGAAGGTCATTAGAATGAAAATTTTAAAGCCTCCTGTTAAGCCATCATCTACACGACATAGCCCTGAATTTTCCAATGCGTAGCTCTTTGCAAAAGAGAGATATTGGCAAGGAAAAGCTGTCTTGTACCTTTGCATTTTTCTCCCAAACGAAGGACACTAGAAAGAAAATTTTAAAGCCTCCTGTTAGGCCATCATCTACACGACATAGCCCTGAATTTTCCAATGCGCAGCTCTTTGCAAACGAGAGATATTGGCAAGGAAAAGCTGTCTTGTACCTTTGCATTTTTCTCCCAAACGAAGGACACTAGAATTAAAATTTTAAAGCCTCCTGTTATGCCATCATCTACACGACATAGCCCTGAATTTTCCAATGCGCAGCTCTTTGCAAAAGAGAGATATTGGCAAGGAAAAGCTGTCAGGTACCTTTGCATTTTTCTCCCAAACGAAGGTCACTAGAAAGAAAATTTTAAAGCCTCCAGTTAGGCCATCATCTACACGACATAGTCCTGAATTTTCCAATGCGTAGCTCTTTACAAAAGAGAGATATTGGCAAGGAAAAGCTGTCTTGTACATTTGCATTTTTCTCCCAAACGAAGGACACTAGAAAGAAAATTTTAAAGCCTCCTGTTAGGCCATCATCTACACGACATAGCCCTGAATTTTCCAATGCGCAGCTCTTTGCAAAAGAGAGATATTGGCAAGGAAAAGCTGTCAGGTACCTTTGCATTTTTCTCCCAAACGAAGGTCACTAGAAAGAAAATTTTAAAGCCTCCTGTTACACGACATAGCCCTGAATTTTCCAATGCGCAGCTCTTTGCAAAAGAGAGATATTGGCAAGGAAAAGCTGTCTTGTACCATTGCATTTTTCTCCCAAAGGAAGGACACTAGAAAGAAAATTTTAAAGCCTCCTGTTAGACCATCATCTACACGGCATAGCCATGAATTTTCCAATGCGCAGCTCTTTGCAAAAGAGAGATATTGGCAAGGAAAAGCTGTCAGGTACCTTTGCATTTTTCTCCCAAACGAAGGTCACTAGAAAGAAAATTTTAAAGCCTCCTGTTACACGACATAGCCCTGAATTTTCCAATGCGCAGCTCTTTGCAAAAGAGAGATATTGGCAAGGAAAAGCTGTCTTGTACCATTGCATTTTTCTCCCAAAGGAAGGACACTAGAAAGAAAATTTTAAAGCCTCCTGTTAGACCATCATCTACACGGCATAGCCATGAATTTTCCAATGCGCAGCTCTTTGCAAAAGAGAGATATTGGCAAGGAAAAGCTGTCTTGTACCTTTGCATTTTTCTCCCAAACGAAGGTCACTAGAAAGAAAATGTTAAAGCCTCCTGTTAGGCCATCATCTACACGACATAGCCCTGAATTTTCCAATGCGCAGCTCTTTGCAAAAGAGAGATATTGGCAAGGTAAAGCTGTCTTGTACCATTGCATTTTTCTCCCAAACGAAGGACACTAGAAAGAAAATTTTAAAGCCTCCTGTTAGACCATCATCTACACGGCATAGCCATGAATTTTCCAATGCGCAGCTCTTTGCAAAAGAGAGATATTGGCAAGGAAAAGCTGTCTTGTACCTTTGCATTTTTCTCCCAAACGAAGGACACTAGAATTAAAATTTTAAAGCCTCCTGTTAGGCCATCATCTACACGATATAGCCCTGAATTTTCCAATGCGCAGCTCTTTGCAAAAGAGAGATATTGGCAAGGAAAAGCTGTCTTGTACCTTTGCATTTTTCTCCCAAACGAAGGTCATTAGAATGAAAATTTTAAAGCCTCCTGTTAAGCCATCATCTACACGACATAGCCCTGAATTTTCCAATGCGTAGCTCTTTGCAAAAGAGAGATATTGGCAAGGAAAAGCTGTCTTGTACCTTTGCATTTTTCTCCCAAACGAAGGACACTAGAAAGAAAATTTTAAAGCCTCCTGTTAGGCCATCATCTACACGACATAGCCCTGAATTTTCCAATGCGTAGCTCTTTGCAAAAGAGAGATATTGGCAAGGAAAAGCTGTCTTGTACCTTTGCATTTTTCTCCCAAACGAAGGTCACTAGAAAGAAAATGTTAAAGCCTCCTGTTAGGCCATCATCTACACGACATAGCCCTGAATTTTCCAATGCGCAGCTCTTTGCAAAAGAGAGATATTGGCAAGGTAAAGCTGTCTTGTACCATTGCATTTTTCTCCCAAACGAAGGAAACTAGAAAGAAAATTTTAAAGCCTCCTGTTAGACCATCATCTACACGGCATAGCCATGAATTTTCCAATGCTCAGCTCTTTGCAAAAGAGAGATATTGGCAAGGAAAAGCTGTCTTGTACCTTTGCATTTTTCTCCCAAACGAAGGACACTAGAATTAAAATTTTAAAGCCTCCTGTTAGGCCATCATCTACACGATATAGCCCTGAATTTTCCAATGCGCAGCTCTTTGCAAAATAGAGATATTGGCAAGGAAAAGCTGTCTTGTACCTTTGCATTTTTCTCCCAAACGAAGGTCACTAGAAAGAAAATGTTAAAGCCTCCTGTTAGGCCATCATCTACACGACATAGCCCTGAATTTTCCAATGCGCAGCTCTTTGCAAAAGAGAGATATTGGCAAGGTAAAGCTGTCTTGTACCATTGCATTTTTCTCCCAAACGAAGGACACTAGAAAGAAAATTTTAAAGCCTCCTGTTAGACCATCATCTACACGGCATAGCCATGAATTTTCCAATGCGCAGCTCTTTGCAAAAGAGAGATATTGGCAAGGAAAAGCTGTCTTGTACCTTTGCATTTTTCTCCCAAACGAAGGACACTAGAATTAAAATTTTAAAGCCTCCTGTTAGGCCATCATCTACACGATATAGCCCTGAATTTTCCAATGCGCAGCTCTTTGCAAAAGAGAGATATTGGCAAGGAAAAGCTGTCTTGTACCTTTGCATTTTTCTCCCAAACGAAGGTCATTAGAATGAAAATTTTAAAGCCTCCTGTTAAGCCATCATCTACACGACATAGCCCTGAATTTTCCAATGCGTAGCTCTTTGCAAAAGAGAGATATTGGCAAGGAAAAGCTGTCTTGTACCTTTGCATTTTTCTCCCAAACGAAGGACACTAGAAAGAAAATTTTAAAGCCTCCTGTTAGGCCATCATCTACACGACATAGCCCTGAATTTTCCAATGCGCAGCTCTTTGCAAACGAGAGATATTGGCAAGGAAAAGCTGTCTTGTACCTTTGCATTTTTCTCCCAAACGAAGGACACTAGAAAGAAAATTTTAAAGCCTCCTGTTAGGCCATCATCTACACGACATAGCCCTGAATTTTCCAATGCGCAGCTCTTTGCAAAAGAGAGATATTGGCAAGGAAAAGCTGTCTTGTAAAATTGCATTTTTCTCCCAAACGAAGGTCACTAGAAAGAAAATTTTAAAGCCTCCTGTTAGGCCATCATCTACACGACATAGCCCTGAATTTTCCAATGCGCAGCTCTTTGCAAAAGAGAGATATTGGCAAGGAAAAGCTGTCTTGTACCTTTGCATTTTTCTCCCAAACGAAGGTCACTAGAAAGAAAATTTTAAAGCCTCCTGTTAGGCCATCATCTACACGACATAGCCCTGAATTTTCCAATGCGCAGCTCTTTGCAAAAGAGAGATATTGGCAAGGAAAAGCTGTCTTGTACCTTTGCATTTTTCTACCAAACGAAGGTCACTAGAAAGAAAATTTTAAAGCCTCCTGTTAGGCCATCATCTACACGACATAGCCCTGAATTTTCCAATGCGTAGCTCTTTGCAAAAGAGAAATATTGGCAAGGAAAAGCTGTCTTGTACCTTTGCATTTTTCTCCCAAACGAAGGACACTAGAAAGAAAATTTTAAAGCCTCCTGTTAGGCCATCATCTACACGAAATAGCCCTGAATTTTCCAATGCGCAGCTCTTTGCAAAAGAGAGATATTGGCAAGGAAAAGCTGTCTTGTACCATTGCATTTTTCTCCCAAACGAAGGACACTAGAAAGAAAATTTTAAAGCCTCCTGTTAGGCCATCATCTACACGACATAGCCCTGAATTTTCCAATGCGCAGCTCTTTGCAAAAGAGAGATATTGGCAAGGAAAAGCTGTCTTGTACCTTTGCATTTTTCTCCCAAACGAAGGACACTAGAATTAAAATTTTAAAGCCTCCTGTTAGGCCATCATCTACACGATATAGCCCTGAATTTTCCAATGCGCAGCTCTTTGCAAAAGAGAGATATTGGCAAGGAAAAGCTGTCTTGTACCTTTGCATTTTTCTCCCAAACGAAGGTCATTAGAATGAAAATTTTAAAGCCTCCTGTTAAGCCATCATCTACACGACATAGCCCTGAATTTTCCAATGCGTAGCTCTTTGCAAAAGAGAGATATTGGCAAGGAAAAGCTGTCTTGTACCTTTGCATTTTTCTCCCAAACGAAGGACACTAGAAAGAAAATTTTAAAGCCTCCTGTTAGGCCATCATCTACACGACATAGCCCTGAATTTTCCAATGCGCAGCTCTTTGCAAACGAGAGATATTGGCAAGGAAAAGCTGTCTTGTACCTTTGCATTTTTCTCCCAAACGAAGGACACTAGAAAGAAAATTTTAAAGCCTCCTGTTAGGCCATCATCTACACGACATAGCCCTGAATTTTCCAATGCGCAGCTCTTTGCAAAAGAGAGATATTGGCAAGGAAAAGCTGTCTTGTAAAATTGCATTTTTCTCCCAAACGAAGGTCACTAGAAAGAAAATTTTAAAGCCTCCTGTTAGGCCATCATCTACACGACATAGCCCTGAATTTTCCAATGCGCAGCTCTTTGCAAAAGAGAGATATTGGCAAGGAAAAGCTGTCTTGTACCTTTGCATTTTTCTCCCAAACGAAGGTCACTAGAAAGAAAATTTTAAAGCCTCCTGTTAGGCCATCATCTACACGACATAGCCCTGAATTTTCCAATGCGCAGCTCTTTGCAAAAGAGAGATATTGGCAAGGAAAAGCTGTCTTGTACCTTTGCATTTTTCTACCAAACGAAGGTCACTAGAAAGAAAATTTTAAAGCCTCCTGTTAGGCCATCATCTACACGACATAGCCCTGAATTTTCCAATGCGTAGCTCTTTGCAAAAGAGAAATATTGGCAAGGAAAAGCTGTCTTGTACCTTTGCATTTTTCTCCCAAACGAAGGACACTAGAAAGAAAATTTTAAAGCCTCCTGTTAGGCCATCATCTACACGAAATAGCCCTGAATTTTCCAATGCGCAGCTCTTTGCAAAAGAGAGATATTGGCAAGGAAAAGCTGTCTTGTACCATTGCATTTTTCTCCCAAACGAAGGACACTAGAAAGAAAATTTTAAAGCCTCCTGTTAGGCCATCATCTACACGACATAGCCCTGAATTTTCCAATGCGCAGCTCTTTGCAAAAGAGAGATATTGGCAAGGAAAAGCTGTCTTGTACTTTTGCATTTTTCTCCCAAACGAAGGTCACTAGAAAGAAAATTTTAAAGCCTCCTGTTAGGCCATCTACACGACATAGCCCTGAATTTTCCAATGCGTAGCTCTTTGCAAAAGAGAGATATTGGCAAGGAAAAGCTGTCTTGTACCATTGCATTTTTCTCCCAAACGAAGGACACTAGAAAGAAAATTTTAAAGCCTCCTGTTAGGCTATCATCTACACGACATAGCCCTGAATTTTCCAATGCGCAGCTCTTTGCAAAAGAGAGATATTGGCAAGGAAAAGCTGTCTTGTACCATTGCATTTTTCTCCCAAACGAAGGACACTAGAAAGAAAATTTTAAAGCCTCCTGTTAGGCCATCATCTACACGACATAGCCCTGAATTTTCCAATGCGTAGCTCTTTGCAAAAGAGAGATATTGGCAAGGAAAAGCTGTCTTGTACCATTGCATTTTTCTCCCAAACGAAGGACACTAGAAAGAAAATTTTAAAGCCTCCTGTTAGGCCATCATCTACACGATATAGCCCTGAATTTTCCAATGCGCAGCTCTTTGCAAAAGAGAGATATTGGCAAGGAAAAGCTGTCTTGTACCTTTGCATTTTTCTCCCAAACGAAGGACACTAGAATTAAAATTTTAAAGCCTCCTGTTAGGTAGGCCATCATCTACACGACATAGCCCTGAATTTTCCAATGCGTAGCTCTTTGCAAAGGAGAGATATTGGCAAGGAAAAGCTGTCTTGTACCATTGCATTTTTCTCCCAAACGAAGGACACTAGAAAGAAAATTTTAAAGCCTCCTGTTAGGCCATCATCTACACGACATAGCCCTGAATTTTCCAATGCGCAGCTCTTTGCAAAAGAGAGATATTGGCAAGGAAAAGCTGTCTTGTACCTTTGCATTTTTCTCCCAAACGAAGGACACTAGAAAGAAAATTTTAAAGCCTCCTGTTAGGCCATCATCTACACGAAATTGCCCTGAATTTTCCAATGCGCAGCTCTTTGCAAAAGAGAGATATTGGCAAGGAAAAGCTGTCTTGTACCATTGCATTTTTCTCCCAAACGAAGGAAACTAGAAAGAAAATTTTAAAGCCTCCTGTTAGGCCATCATCTACACGACATAGCCCTGAATTTTCCAATGCGCACCTCTTTGCAAAAGAGAGATATTGGCAAGGAAAAGCTGTCTTGTACCTTTGCATTTTTCTCCCAAACGAAGGTCACTAGAAAGAAAATTTTAAAGCCTCCTGTTAGGCCATCATCTACACGACATAGCCCTGAATTTTCCAATGCGTAGCTCTTTGCAAAAGAGAGATATTGGCAAGGAAAAGCTGTCTTGTACCATTGCATTTTTCTCCCAAACGAAGGACACTAGAAAGAAAATTTTAAAGCCTCCTGTTAGGCCATCATCTACACGAAATTGCCCTGAATTTTCCAATGCGCAGCTCTTTGCAAAAGAGAGATATTGGCAAGGAAAAGCTGTCTTGTACCATTGCATTTTTCTCCCAAACGAAGGACACTAGAAAGAAAATTTTAAAGCCTCCTGTTAGGCCATCATCTACACGACATAGCCCTGAATTTTCCAATGCGCAGCTCTTTGCAAAAGAGAGATATTGGCAAGGAAAAGCTGTCTTGTACCTTTGCATTTTTCTCCCAAACGAAGGTCACTAGAAAGAAAATTTTAAAGCCTCCTGTTAGGCCATCATCTACACGACATAGCCCTGAATTTTCCAATGCGTAGCTCTTTGCAAAAGAGAGATATTGGCAAGGAAAAGCTGTCTTGTACCATTGCATTTTTCTCCCAAACGAAGGACACTAGAAAGAAAATTTTAAAGCCTCCTGTTAGGCCATCATCTACACGACATAGCCCTGAATTTTCCAATGCGCAGCTCTTTGCAAAAGAGAGATATTGGCAAGGAAAAGCTGTCTTGTACCTTTGCATTTTTCTCCCAAACGAAGGACACTAGAATTAAAATTTTAAAGCCTCCTGTTAGGCCATCATCTACACGACATAGCCCTGAATTTTCCAATGCGTAGCTCTTTGCAAAAGAGAGATATTGGCAAGGAAAAGCTGTCTTGTACCTTTGCATTTTTCTCCCAAACGAAGGACACTAGAATTAAAATTTTAAAGCCTCCTGTTAGGCCATCATCTACACGACATAGCCCTGAATTTTCCAATGCGCAGCTCTTTGCAAAAGAGAGATATTGGCAAGGAAAAGCTGTCTTGTACCATTGCATTTTTCTCCCAAACGAAGGTCACTAGAAAGAAAATTTTAAAGCTTCCTGTTAGGCCATCATCTACACGACATAGCCCTGAATTTTCCAATGCGTAGCTCTTTGCAAAAGAGAGATATTGGCAAGGAAAAGCTGTCTTGTACCATTGCATTTTTCTCCCAAACGAAGGACACTAGAAAGAAAATTTTAAAGCCTCCTGTTAGGCCATCATCTACACGACATAGCCCTGAATTTTCCAATGCGCAGCTCTTTGCAAAAGAGAGATATTGGCAAGGAAAAGCTGTCTTGTACCTTTGCATTTTTCTCCCAAACGAAGGACACTAGAATTAAAATTTTAAAGCCTCCTGTTAGGCCATCATCTACACGACATAGCCCTGAATTTTCCAATGCGTAGCTCTTTGCAAAATAGAGATATTGGCAAGGAAAAGCTGTCTTGTACCTTTGCATTTTTCTCCCAAACGAAGGACACTAGAATTAAAATTTTAAAGCCTCCTGTTAGGCCATCATCTACACGACATAGCCCTGAATTTTCCAATGCGCAGCTCTTTGCAAAAAAGAGATATTGGCAAGGAAAAGCTGTCTTGAACCATTGCATTTTTCTCCCAAACGAAGGTCACTAGAAAGAAAATTTTAAAGCCTCCTGTTAGGCCATCATCTACACGACATAGCCCTGAATTTTCCAATGCGCAGCTCTTTTTTGCAAAAGAGAGATATTGGCAAGGAAAAGCTGTCTTGTACCTTTGCATTTTTCTCCCAAACGAAGGTCACTAGAAAGAAAATTTTAAAGCCTCCTGTTAGGCCATCATCTACACGACATAGCCCTGAATTTTCCAATGCGCAGCTCTTTGCAAAAGAGAGATATTGGCAAGGAAAAGCTGTCTTGTACCTTTGCATTTTTCTCCCAAACGAAGGTCACTAGAAAGAAAATTTTAAAGCCTCCTTTTAGGCCATCATCTACACGACATAGCCCTAAATTTTCCAATGCGCAGCTCTTTGCAAAAGAGAGATATTGGCAAGGAAAAGCTGTCTTGTACCTTTGCATTTTTCTCCCAAACGAAGGTCACTAGAAAGAAAATTTTAAAGCCTCCTGTTAGGCCATCATCTACACGACATAGCCCTGAATTTTCCAATGCGTAGCTCTTTGCAAAAGAGAAATATTGGCAAGGAAAAGCTGTCTTGTACCTTTGCATTTTTCTCCCAAACGAAGGACACTAGAAAGAAAATTTTAAAGCCTCCTGTTAGGCCATCATCTACACGAAATAGCCCTGAATTTTCCAATGCGCAGCTCTTTGCAAAAGAGAGATATTGGCAAGGAAAAGCTGTCTTGTACCATTGCATTTTTCTCCCAAACGAAGGACACTAGAAAGAAAATTTTAAAGCATCCTGTTAGGCCATCATCTACACGACATAGCCCTGAATTTTCCAATGCGCAGCTCTTTGCAAAAGAGAGATATTGGCAAGGAAAAGCTGTCTTGTACCTTTGCATTTTTCTCCCAAACGAAGGTCACTAGAAAGAAAATTTTAAAGCCTCCTGTTAGGCCATCATCTACACGACATAGCCCTGAATTTTCCAATGCGTAGCTCTTTGCAAAAGAGAGATATTGGCAAGGAAAAGCTGTCTTGTACCATTGCATTTTTCTCCCAAACGAAGGACACTAGAAAGAAAATTTTAAAGCCTCCTGTTAGGCTATCATCTACACGACATAGCCCTGAATTTTCCAATGCGCAGCTCTTTGCAAAAGAGAGATATTGGCAAGGAAAAGCTGTCTTGTACCATTGCATTTTTCTCCCAAACGAAGGACACTAGAAAGAAAATAGACCCCTGGGTTTTAAGGATAACCATGGTTGAGTCCAATGGTTAATTCACATTGACCGAAGTTCTAATTAAGTCACCTGTGCTCAAGCATGATATCCTTAAAATCTGGATTGCAATGACAGCATTTTGGAACTATGCCTAAGGGTTTAATTTTTACATTTATCCACTGACAATAAATCTACCTACAATATCCCTGTAACTGTTATGATTACAGTATTTCACTAAATAATTTAATTTGCTGAACCTTCTGTAAAAAGAAATATTAAGCTGCTGTAATTCCCAGATGCAGCAAATTTGTTAGCTAGTGGGCAAAACCATGTGCACTGCAGGGATGGGGGGGGGGCAGATATAACATTTGCAGAGAGATTTAGGTGGGTTATATTGTTTGTGTGCAGGGTAAATACTGGCTGTTTTGTTTTTACACTGCAATTTAGATTTCAGTTTGAACACACCGCACCAAAATCTAACTCTCTCTGCACATATTATACACCCCCCCCTGCAGTGTACATGGTTTTAGCTAATAAATTTGCTGCTGTGATCAGATCTGAGTTAAGCCCTATGTATTTGGCACTGGCAAAGGGTTAGAGGCCTTGCTGTAGAGCTCACACCTTTCTTATCATGCATTGTAATATTTCCTATGTCCTGATGTTGTGCTCTCTGCTCCATCCAAGTAAACAGCAATGTAGCATGGCTATCAAAGAGCGTGAAGATTGCAGATTTCCTGGGATTAATGCTAAGGAATGCTATTCCAGAGGCTGCTGCTTTAATTCAAGTGTCACTGGGGTTAAATGGTGTTTTTACCTTAAAAACACAGGTAGAGTATATAGTACAGTGGTAAAGTGGGAGCATGTAGTGCTATTGATTACAGATTTGATGGAGCTTAAACATGGATAAGGTCCATGGCTCTAAGAGTTTATCTTGTGTATCCTTTATTCTTAGTCATGGTCAGATAAGATTAGAAAATACCATTTAAGTGGAAATTTCCTGTTAGCTGTTTTTCAGTTTGCTCAACTGTCTGATTAACTGGTCCTAAAAAAGGATCAAAGGAGCTAAATTGCCCTGTGATCTAGCTAAATTGCCCCAGTTAAAAAAAAAAAAAAGACTAAGCTGCTGTAATTCCTGGATGTTACCTTACTGCATCAACAGGAAGTGACAAGAAACAATGTAATGTGGAACCGTACAGCAGAAGGGATTGCGGCTACCCCACAATAAGTGCAGCGGAATGTAAGAAGAGGCATATACAGTGTGGTGTGGCTGTAGATGAGCTTAGTGGTTTCTGTTAGAGTTCTTCTACTTCTAACTACTCGTACATAAATGAGTAAGCCGCCGATTTATTAAACCTGGTGAAATGATAATTTGCATGGTGATAAAGTACCAGCCAATCAGCTCCTAATTGCCATGTCACAGGCTGGGTTTGAAAAATGACAGTTAGGAGCTGACTGGCTGGTACTTTATCACCTTGCACTTTATCAGTTCACCAGGCTTAATAGATCTGCCCCAATGTTTCAAAATGGAATGCATCAAGAGAACGGTGTTGGTAGTATAAAACTACCTACAGCACCTGGTATTCCCAGGTGGTCTCACATCCAAGAACAAACCAGGCCTAAAATCAGGTGATATTGGGCATATACAGTGTGGTGTGGCTGTAGATGAGCTTAGTGGTTTCTGTTAGAGTTCTTCTACTTCTAACTACTCGTACATAAATGAGTAAGCAGCCGATTTATTAAACCTGGTGAAATGATAATTTGCATGGTGATAAAGTACCAGCCAATCAGCTCCTAATTGCCATGTCACAGGCTGGGTTTGAAAAATGACAGTTAGGAGCTGACTGGCTGGTACTTTATCACCTTGCACTTTATCAGTTCACCAGGCTTAATAGATCTGCCCCAATGTTTCAAAATGGAATGCATCAAGAGAACGGTGTTAGTATTGTAAAAATACACACAGCTCCTGGTATTTCCTTGAGGTCTCCCATCCAAGTACTAAAACCAGGACCAACACTGCTCAGCTTCCATGATCAGGAGAGATTGGGCAAATCCAGTGTGCTGTGGCTGTAGATGAGCTGGTGGTTTCTGTTACAGCTCTTCTACTTCTAACTTCTGGTACATAAAAGAATACATGTAAAAATTAAATGTACCAAGAAAATGGTGTTGGTAGTTTAAAAACACCTAAAGAATCTGATACTACCAAGCAGTCTCCCATCCATGTATTAACAAAGTCCAATACTGCTTTGCTTCAAAAATCAAATGAGATTGGGCATATCCAGTGTGGTGTGGCTTTAGATAAGCTTTGTGGTTTCTGTTAGAGCTCTTCTACTTCTAACTACTGGTACATTAATGAATATGTATAAGGTTGTAGTTTATCCAATATGCCTTTACTACCTTACCTTTCAACCCCCCCTCCCTCCCCTCTTCTCCTTATAGCTTCCTTAGTTCTCTCCTCCTCGTGTGTGCGTTATTTGTTTTCTCATACGTCCTAGAGGATGCTGGGGTCACATTAAGAACCATGGGGTATAGACGGGATCCGCAGGAGACATGGGCACTTTAAGACTTTCAAAGGGTGTGAACTGTCTCCTCCCTCTATGCCCCTCCTCCAGACTCCAGTTTTAGTATTGTGCGCAGTGATACTGGATGCACTACAGGGGAGCTCTACTGAGTTTCTCTGAAAAGACTTGTTAGTTTTTTTTATTTTCAGGGAGGCTGCTGGCAACAGTCTCCCTGCTTCGTGGGACTTAGGGGAGAGAAGTATGACCAACTTCTAGTGAGTTCAATGGCTCTGCTTCAGGCTGACAGGACACCATTAGCTCCTGAGGGTGCTGATCGCTGGGTACGCCTAGATGCACACTCCCGCAGCCTGCCGTCACCCCCTTACAGAGCCAGAAGACAGGTGAGTAGCAGAAGAACAGAAGACTTCTTTTTCAGTGACGGCATTCTGAGGTACCGAGCAGCGAGCGGAACGCTGCGCGCCATGCTCCCACACAAACACAGGCACTGCAGGGTGCAGGGCACGGGGGGGGGGGCACCCTGGGCAGCATAAATTCCTCACAAAAGGCTGGAAAAAGTGGACATTAGTGCCTGGGCACTGTCCTTACCCCGCTAGCGTAATTAATTATTTCTGAGCGGGACAGATACGCGCCATTACAGCGGCGGGGCTTCTTCCTCACCTCACCAGAACATCTTTAGAGCATTACAAGTCTATCACTATAGAGTTTATTATTTCCCAGACTGTGTACTTTTGGCGCTGGATTGTGAGCTGAAAAATCCTCTGTGTCCCTCTGACAGATTTACTGACGGTCTGTCCCCCATAAGCCGGTGTGTCTGTGGGTACTTGGTATATGTGTGTCAACATGTCGGTGGCTGAATGTTTTTCCCAAGAGGAAACTATATTAGGAATGCAGACATATGATGGTGGCCCTGTTGGCACCACCAATAACTGACTGGGTAAATGTTTCAGTAATATCAGAGTAAGGTTGGATAAATCTGTGTCCCAGACACAGACGTAGAGAATAGATGTGATATTCATGGCTATGTTTCTTTTCCCTCAGGCCCCGCTGGGTCGCAAAAATGTTATTTTGCCCAGTTACTACACACTGATACTGACACGGATACTGATACTTATGTCGACCATAATGTTTCCTGATTAGATCCAATATTGGCAAGGAGCATTCAGTACATGATTGTGGATATTAAGGACATATTAAAATCACTGAAGACCCTGCTGTTCCTGACAAAGGGGTCTATATGTATGTATATATAGATATATAATGAAAGCTGATGTAACGTTCCTCCATCTCTGTTTGAGAAAGTCTGGGCCAGCTCGACAAGATGGTTTCAAATCCCCAAAAGGATTCTGGTTGTTTATTCATTTCCCGCCGCGGACAGAATAAAGTGGGAGTCACCCCCTGTTCTGCACGGGGCCCTGTCACAAATCCAGCGGATCGTATGCAGGAAGCTACATTATTTCTAGTTATGTAACCACGGGTACATTACTTAGACCTGCCATTACATGTGCATGGGTGAGTAGTAGTATTCAAGAATTGGTCGAATACCTTGTCATCCGATATAGATACCCTGGAGAGATGGGATACTCCTTACGTTGTATCATATCAAGGACACTGCAGCATACTTACGTGAGACTGCAAGGGATATAGGACTCTTGAGTTCACGGGCCAATTTCATGGCAGTGTCGGATAGGAGGGCATTGTGGATTCACCAAGAGAATGCTGATGCTGACTCCAAGAAGAAAGGGAGTCTCTTCCCTATGAAGGTGAAGCCTTGTTTGGTGACTGCCTAGTTAATTTGATCTCGGCAGCTCCCGCAGGTAAGTCAACCTTCTTGCCCTATGTTCCCTCCCAACGGATGAAGACGCATCATTATCTTATGCAGTCATTTCGGCCCAATAGATATGCAAGAAGTTAAGATTCCCCTTTCTTTGCAGGTAGAGGAAGGAGAAGAGAGAAGAGGTCTGCATCCTCTTCAAGATCGCAGGAGCAGAGATCATCCTCTGCTTCTGCCAAATCCACTGCATGACGCTGGGGCTCTCTTGCAGGAGCCCGCACCAGTGGGGGCACGTCTAAAACTCTTCAGTCAGTTCTGGATTCATTCGGACATGGACTCGTGTGTTTTACAAATAGTGTCCCAAGGGTACAAACTGGGGTTTCAAGATGTTCCCCCTCACCGATTGTTCAAACATTAAGTTACTGTGCTATTCCTGGGTTATATAGCGCTGGGGTATGTGCTGGCATACTCTCTCTCTGTCTCTCCAAAGGGCCTTGTGGGGGAAATGTCTTCAGTAAAAGTATTCCCTGTGTGTGTGGTGTGTCGGTACGCGTGTGTCGACATGTCTGAGGAAGAAGGCTATATTAGAGAGGAGCGGGAGCAAATGAACGTGGTGTCTCCGCCGACACCTGATTGGATGGATATGTGGAATGTTTTAAATGCTAGTGTAAACTCATTGCACAAAAGATTAGACAAGGCAGAAGCTTTGGGACAGTCAGGGTCTCAACCAATGCCTAATCCTATGTCGCAGGGACTGTCAGGGTCTCATAAGCGCCCACTATCCAGATGTTGACACAGATACCGACACGGATTCTGACTCCAGTGTCGATTACGATGATGCAAAGTTACAGCCAAAATTGGCAAAATACATTTGATATATGATTATGGCAATAAAAGATGTTTTGCACATCACAGAGGAGCCCCCTATCCCTGACAAGAGGGTACATATGTACAAGGGAAAGAAGCCTGAGGTAACCTTTCCCCCCTCACACGAGCTGAACGAGTTATGTGAAAAAGCTTGGGAATCTCCTGCAGATTTCCAAAAGGATTCCCCTTTCCCATCAACGGATAGGTTACGATGGGAATCCTCCCCTTGGGTGGACAAAGCATTAACACGCTTATCCAAGAAGGTAGCCCTCCCGTCCCAGGATACGGCTACCCTCAAAGAGTCTGCTGACCGCAAACAGGAGATTACCCTGAAGTCCATTTATACACATTCAGGTACCTTACTCAGACCGGCAATTGCGTCGGCCTGGGTGTGTAGTGCTGTAGCGGCATGGACGGATACCCTAGATAAGGCTACTATTTTATTGCCCCTGGGGCATATAAGAGATGCTGTCCTATATATGTGTGTATGCAAACTACAGGTGGTGCTGCAGGGCTCACACCCTTTTACTTGTCTTGTAGAGCAACTCTGGAGCTGTTACTGGGTCCAGCTGCTGCAAGAAATCAGCTTGAATGTTTCAGGGGCTTGGGCATGGCCAACATGAGCCCCACACTGATGGGGGTGTATAAAGCGATCTAGGGGTCATCCAAGCGCAACCCCACAAAGGCCGCCATGCCCTGCGTGACCATTTTCTCTTTTCATATGCAGACGAGGGTTGCAGCCAACTATGCCCATTGCTTGGATGACATCACCGTATGCAAATCCGTCTGCTGCAGACCTTTCCCCAGGAATGCTTGTACTAGTTGTTGCATATGGTTTGATGTTTGAGGGTGCTTCAGTATTAGGCAGCCTTCC
Source organism: Pseudophryne corroboree (assembly GCF_028390025.1). Taxonomy (NCBI): domain Eukaryota; kingdom Metazoa; phylum Chordata; class Amphibia; order Anura; family Myobatrachidae; genus Pseudophryne; species Pseudophryne corroboree. The sequence continues at coordinate 92,028 of NW_026968392.1, forward strand.
GCCCTCTCATGTTCATCTGAAAATATGTGGTCTCCCTGCAGTTCCCTTGTGCTTCCTCAGTTGAATCTCCTTAACTTGACGGGTGTGTGCCCGAGCAGCCGCCCTCCACAGCCCTATCCCAGCACATGCTTTTCTTGCGTATGAGATCTCTTGATCATGAAGATAGTTCTCACAGGGTGAGGTTCATCCATTCCATTTTAAAGTAGGAAGGTACAAATTACATATTCAAATTACATATATGTGCTGGATTCAAATGTTTTCCCCCCTTCCTTTCTCAATTGTGCCCATCAGCAGCTATTCTAATGTTGCTGCCAATGGGTGTGACACATTCATTTCTTCTGTGGGGTACACTGGACTCCACAAGGATTCACATTGGGGTGTAGAGTAGGATCTTGATCTGAGGCACCAACAGGCTCAAAGCTTTTGACTGTTCCCAAGATGCTCAGCGCCCCCTCCTCTATAACCTCGCTTCCATGAACAGGGAGCTCAGTTTGTAGTTGGTGCCTTCAGTAGCAGGCCACTTAAGAGGGGGCTGCCTCAGGCAGCCTATTCTTAGCTGTTAATTTTGACAAGAAAAGAAGAACTTTTTTTTATAAGAATCTACAAGGGCTGCAGCAGGCTAGGTCTAATAGACATCTTTACTGCAGCTCCATCACTCCCAGCGGCGCAGTATACTCCCGCGCCCTGGTTGCTGGGTCACTGCAGCGGAGGCTCCGGTTTCTTCCTAAGGTAAGTCACACACACACCGCCCTCCGGGATCACGAGGCCGCTGATGAAAGGGAGGTAAGGGACTTCTGTGCCCACACTATACCGTGATCCAGCGTGGCTGTAGGGGGCGGGCCATGTGCGCACTGGCGTGGACACTGATTACTGGGCAGCTGCTCCACTAGCCACCAGGGACAGTTAAGGAGCACAGCTCTGGGGGGTTTTCTCTTATATTAACCCCATTTTGTACTACCCGCAGTGCATTGTGATAGGTAATAGAGCCTGATTCAGGTTGGATTGCAATCGCAATAAGCAGTCCAACTGCAAAAATTGCTAAGAGCATACGCATGCGCCTGCATTTTCTGCGGCACCCCGCAGTTAATGCGATCGCCTCTGACTGTCAATCGGTGCTTGGGGGGGGGGGGTCAGCAACACTCCATTTCCAAGTCGGAGATGGAGCGGTGCGTGGGCATGGCTTCAAAATGGGGTCGGCAACGGAGAAACAGGAGGCGTGGTCAGAGCGGTTGTATGACATCACATGCAGCAGCTGCGATCACAAAAATGGTGGCGGCTTCCTGCGCACACATACAGTCTGCACCAACAGGAGGCTAACCCATTTTTTATGATCACGCTAAACTGCACTGCGACTGCAATTTCAGCGTGGTCAAGAAGGGAGGCGGCATGCTGGGTGGCCCCAGCATGCGAACCAAAGGATTGCAAATTCTGTTACTTAGCAGAATTTGCAATCCTTACTGAATTAGGCCCATTGATTACAAAATTTATTTGTAAATATTTGAAGTTTTTCTTCAGGGACTAACACAAAAGATGCTTGGGGCTACTAACACATGGGTAAGCCACGTAAAGCTTCCCATGGGTCAGTGGCATCACAACGGGGTTGCGGCCCACACCCGAGTGTCACCCGCCAAGGGGGGTGACACCAAAGTGCCGGCTCCTCTTCAGTGACAGAATATGGGTGTTTCACTGTGACATTACGTGCAACACCCAGTTTCTGTCACTGTGCAGGAGCCAGCACCACTCACACACTAGTCCCCGGGTGCAGCACTCAACCCCCGGGATACCCGGAGCAACAAAATGGAGATTCAGGCCAACAGGCCACACCCCTACCTATGAGACCATGCCTCCATTTTACCATTGCGCTGCTTATCTGCGCGCACTGCATTACAATCTCCCTCGCTGCCTCTCTGGGTGTCACCAATGATAGTGACACCTTTGCCATGCTTGTAGCAGCTGGTCCTAAGATCTACGCCTCCAGCCCTGAGTGTTTGCCCTTGTGACTTGTTGATCATCATAGCGAAGCAGATTCTTACAGAAAACTGCAGGGGCTTAGATTGAAAAGAAAAACATTGACGAACCCATCATTTCAGCAACAGGGTCTGCCACACGGCTGACTGAAATGACTGGTTGGTTTGGACCCCCACCAAAAAAGAAGCAATCAATCTCTCCTTGCACAAACTGGCTCTACAGAGGCAAGATGTCCACCTCATCATCCTCCGATTCCTCACCCCTTTCACTGTGTACATCGCCCTCCTCACAGATTATTAATTCGTCCCCACTGGAATCCACCATCTCAGATCCCTGTGTACTTTCTGGAGGCAATTGCTGGTGAATGTCTCCACGGAGGAATTGATTATAATTCATTTTGATGATCATCATCTTCTCCACATTTTCTGGAAGTAACCTCGTATGCCGATTGCTGACAAGGTGAGCGGCTGCACTAAACACTCTTTTGGAGTACACACTGGAGGGAGGGCAACTTAGGTAGAATAAAGCCAGTTTGTGCAAGGGCCTCCAAATTGCCTCTTTTTCCTGCCAGTATACATACGGACTGTCTGACGTGCCTACCTGGATGCGGTCACTCATATAATCCTCCACCATTCTTTCAAAGGTGACAGAATCATATGCAGTGACAGTAGACGACATGTCAGTAATCGTTGCCAGGTCCTTCAGTCCGGACCAGATGTCAGCACTCACTCCAGACTGCCCTGCATCACCGCCAGCGGGTGGGCTCGGAATTCTTAGCCTTTTCCTCGCACCTCCAGATGCAGGAGAATGTGAAGGAGGAGCTGTTGACGGGTCACGTTCCGCTTGACTTGACAATTTTCTCACCAGCAGGTCTTTGAACCTCTGCAGACTTGTGTCTGCTGGAAAGAGAGATACAATGTAGGTTTTAAATCTAGGATCGAGCACGGTGGCCAAAATTTATTGCTCTGATTTCAACAAATTGAATCCTGGTTAAGCGAATTAAGGGCTCCATCCACAAGTCCCACATGCCTAGCGGAATCGCTCTGTTTTAGCTCCTCCTTCAATGTCTCCAGCTTCTTCTGCAAAAGCCTCATGAGGGGAATGACCTGACTCAGGCTGGCTAGGAAGGATGTAACGTTAAAACATTACACCGTATATGGCGAAATTATGTTTCTTGGTGTGAGGCCAGGAATGCTCCTACGGAAGAATTCCATCTGGGCCGTTTCCTTCACTTCCTACAAACTGGAGTGAATTTGGGCCTAAAATTAGGCTCTATTAAGGTCCAGATTTCGGCCTTATCCATTTTCTTTCAAAAAGAATTGGCTTCTCTTCCAGAAGTTCAGACTTTTGTAAAAGGAGTGCTGCATATTCAGCCTCCTTTTGTGCCTCCGGTGGCACCTTGGGACCTTAACGTGGTGTTAAGTTTTCTAAAATTACACTGGTTTGAACCACTTAAAACAGTGGAGTTAAAATATCTCACATGGAAGGTGGTCATGTTATTAGCCTTGGCTTCGGCTAGGCGAGTGTCGGAATTAGCGGCTTTGTCACATAAAAGCCCATATTTGGTATTCCATGTGGATAGAGCGGAATTGCAGACCCGTCCTCAATTCCTACCAAAAGTGGTCTCATCTTTTCATATGAACCAACCTATTGTGGTGCCTGTGGCTACGCGTGACTTGGAGGATTCCGAGTTACTTGATGTGGTTAGGGCTTTGAAAATTTACGTGGCCAGGACGGCTAGAGTCAGGAAAACTGAAGCGCTGTTTGTCCTGTATGCAACCAACAAGATTGGTGCCCCTGCTTCAAAGCAGGCTATTGCTCGCCGGATTTGTAACACGATTCAGCAAGCGCATTCTATGGCTGGATTGCAGTTACTGAAATCAGTCAAGGCCCATTCCACGAGGAAAGTGGGCTCTTCTTGGGCGGCTGCCCGAGGGGTCTCGGCACTACAGCTGTGTCAAGCTGCTACTTGGTCGGGTTCACACACCTTTGCAAAATACTATAAGTTTGATACCTTGGCTGAGGAGGAACTCATGTTTGCTCAATCGGTGCTGCAGAGTCATCCGCACTCTCCCGCCAGTTTTGGAGCATTGGTATAATCCCCATGGTCCTTACGGAGTCCCCAGCATCCTCTAGGACGTTAGAGAAAATAAGATTTTAAACCTACTGGTAAATCTTTTTCTCGTAGTCCGTAGAGGATGCTGGGCGCCCGTCCCAAGTGCGGACTACTTCTGCAATACTTGTTTATAGTTATTGCTTCAATAAGGGTTATGTTATAGTTGCATCGGTCCTGCACTGATGCTATGTTGTTTTTTCATACTGATAACTGGGTAGTTTATCACAAGTTATACGGTGTGATTGGTGTGGCTGGTATGAATCTTGCCCTGGATTAACAAAATCCTTTCCTCATACTGTCCGTCTCCTCTGGGCACAGTTTCTCTAACTGTGGCATAGAGGGAGGAGCCAGTGCACACCCAGAACTAAAGTCTTTCTTAAAGTGCCCATGTCTCCTGTGGAGCCCGTCTATCCCCATGGTCCTTACGGAGTCCCCAGCATCCTCTACGGACTACGAGAAAAAGATTTACCGGTAGGTTTAAAATCTTATTTTCTACTTTATTCTTTTCTATCCTAGTTTATTACGACCAACTCTCATCCAAGGAGTTTGATATTCTACTACCTGCATGCAATTTAAATTGCTTAAATTGTTTATATGGTTGATTTGTCCTTCACAATCCATAATCTGCAACTTGGATGTACTTGTGTCATTGAAAATCTTATAATAAAAATGTATATACAGATACTCAACCTGTATATTGAAAAAAAAAAAAGTTATAAGACATATGCATTCAATATTTGAAGAAACAAAATAAAATAAAGCTATCTATTGGGTTTCACTAACAAGCACATTGGAAGACTTGACTACTGTTAAAAGACATGCATTACATGGTATAGAGCCACAAACCACAATGTAGTAAAATAAAAACAAACTTACATGTGTATCAAACCTATGTGAGGCTTACATTGATAGTGCAAGATCAACACTCTATCAACTGTGCAAACTAGACTGCACATAAATGCCATAAAATTTATCTGAGATTTTAGTAAATAAGGCCCGTTGCTGTCCGGGTCACGCAGCCGTCACGGCCCGCCCCCATACAGTCCGGTCATGTCTGCGTTGTCCTGACTGTGCCACCAAAATGGCGGCACAACGCCGCTGGCCCGACTCCTCCTGCCCAGTGACCGCCTCTGCCTGTCAATCAGGCAGAGGCGCTCATTGGGCAGAGATGCTGATCGCATCTCTGGCATGTGCCGGTGCACTGCGGCACCAGCACACACGCACTTCAGACCTGATCTCCTGTTGTGTGAATATGCACAGCAGGGATCAGGTCTGAATTAGGCCCTATATACAGCTGTCAGTAAGGCAGGGATGTGCTGCTGCCAGTGAGGCAGGGATGTGCTGCTGGTAGTGAAGCAGTGATGTGCTGCTGTCAGCGAAGCAGTGCTGTGCTGCTGTCAGCGAGACAGGGATGTGCTGCTGTCAGCGAGGCAGGGATGTGCTGCTGTCAGTGAAGCAGGGATGTGCTGCTGTCAGCGAAGCAGGGATGTGCTGCTGTCAGCGAGGCAGGGATGTGCTGCTGTCAGCGAGGCAGGGATGTGCTGCTGTCAGCGAGGCAGGGATGTGCTGCTATAAGTGAGGTAGGGATGTGCTGCTGTCATTGAAGCAGGAATGTGCTGCTGCAGTGAGGCAGAGATATGCAGCCCACTATCTCCCTATCACCCCTGCCTGAGTCACACACTTTCCCTGTCACCCCTGCCTCAGTTACCCACTATCTCCCAGTCACCGCTGCCTCAGTCAACCACTATATCTGCGATCCCTGCCTCAGTCACCCACTATACCAGTCACCCCTGCTTTAGTCACCCACTGTCACCCTATCACCCCTGCTTCAGTCACCCACTATCCCTGTCAACCCTGCCTCAGTCACCCACTATCTCCCAGTCACCCCTGCCTCAGTCAGCCACTATCCCTGTCACCCCTGCCTCAGTCTCTTACTGTCCCTGTCACCCCTGCCACAGTCATCCACTATCTCCCTATCACCCCTGCCTTAGTCATTTATTATACCTGTCACCCACTTTCTTCCCATACTTACCCAACCCCTTCCTATCACCCCTCCCTCAGTAACCCACTATCTCCCTGTCACCCACTATCTCCCAGTCACCCCGGCCTCAGTCACCCACTATCTCCCACTCATACATGCTTCAGTCACCCACTATCTCCCAGTCATCCCTGCCTCAGTCACCTACTGACACCAGTGCTGACATTTCTGCTGCGGCCTCTCCACTCTCCAGCGTGAACGTCCTGACGACTGAGGAAATCCGCTTCCTAGTTGAGGACTCCGGGAATGAACACTGCCGATATTGCTGTCAGATGACTTTCTACCCAACGGAGGATTTTTGATACTTCCAGCTTTGCCATGCAGTTTCGAGTGCCGCCTTGATGATTTGTGTACACTACCGTGGTGGCGTTGTCAGATTGTACTTGAACAGGCCTGTTCTGTACTAGAGGCAGGGCCAGTGTCAATTAATTGAACACTGCCTGCAATTCCAGAATGTATATCAGGAGGAGAGATTCCTCCCTGGTCCACCGACCCTGGAGAAAGTGTTGCTCCAACACCATGGCCCAGCCCAAAAGACT
>NW_026968393.1:0-98546 GCF_028390025.1 Pseudophryne corroboree
AGAAAATGAAGAGCTGTTTAATCACTCGATTGGATTTTTCTGCCAGCATATTTTTTTTCTCTGCAACCCACTGCTAAATTGTGCTTCCTAGCTGTTTTTTTATAAAATCACTGAATCAAATCTAACTCTGATTACATCAGAGAAGGCCATGTACCCTACACCATAAGAGGGGGTTTGAAATTTTGACTTGTCTACTTAAATATCACCAAAATCTGATCACAAGTTTAATTACGTCCCTGGGTGGGATTGAACCACCAACCTTTCGGTTAATAGCCGAACACACTAACCGATTGCGCCACAGAGACACTTTGCAAAAAGTGCGTACTGACAAAGGTTAATAAGCATACATCTAGAACGTTTCCTAGAAAAACATAAAAAAATCAATAATCTGGAGAGTTTTTGTAAGATGTTTCTTCCATCAACCAACGAATAAACACATTGGTACTTTCCCATGATGAGTGAGTGCTTCAGGATCTCTTGCACTTACATGTGCAGCAGAGTACTGCAATGGAAGCATGCTGGACCCATAACCCAGAGGTAGGCAGATTGAAACTATCCTTTGCTATATGCATTTTTTTTGTTAATTTAAGTAATCAAAACTGGGATTGATATTTTTGCTCTTTTATTTTTACTTAAAGTACAATAACTTTTACCATTTTAATTTGTTTTAATAGTATATTGACAGTATAGTTTTCTTTCAAAAATCCACTTAATTTTCTTTACCCTGTTATTAAAATGGTAATTGACAAAAAAAACTACATTGTCACCAGAAGAGCAATACAAAATGTACAAGTGATATATTAAAATCATCTTTCCAGCTTGAATTTCAATGATGCATTGGGGCAACAATTTTGTGAGAAACATCTTCACCCTTAAATAAAGATTTTCGTAATTCCTTACCTGTGTGCTAATTAGATATCACCTTGTTTTCACATTAAACAGACTTCCACATGAGAAAGCAGCAAGGATGCAGTGGCGTTAATGTTTCCTGGTGTCAACCTGTATTATTTCAGTAGACATTGAAATGAGGATGCATCTTGCTGCCTTTCCAATGAAGCAAGTTTAATTTAGTAATAGGTGAAAAACCATCCCTACAAAGGTGTTAATCAGAGACTTGGCTTTGTGGACACTTTTCAGAGAACAAATTTGTTAGCATAAAAATTAAGCAAGAAAATTAAGAGCTGTTAAATCAAGCAATTTGATTTTTTTGCAAGCATATTTCTTTTTCTCTGCAACCCACTGCTAAATTGTGCTTCCTAGATGTTTTTATAAAATCACTGAATCAAATCTAACTCTGATTACATCAGAGAAGGCCAGGTACCCTACACAATAAGAGGGGGTTTGAAATTTTGACTTGTCTACTTAAATATCACCAAAATCTGATGACAAGGTCAATTACGTCCCTGGGTGGGATTGAACCACCAACCTTTTGGTTAAAAGCCGTACACACTAACTGATTGTGCCACAGAGACACTTTGCAAAAGTACATACTGACAAAGGCTAATAAGCATTCATCTAAAACGTTTCCTAGAAAAACTTAATAAAGTCAATAATCTGGAGAGTTTTTGTAAGATGTTTCTTCTATCAACCAACGAAGAAACACATTGGTACTTTCCCATGATGAGTGAGTGCTTCAGGATCTCTTGCACTTACATGTGCAGCAGAGTACAGCAATGGAAGCATGCTGGGCCCATAACCCAGAGGTAGGCAGATTGAAACTATCCTCTGCTATATGCATTTTTTTGTTTGTTAATTAAAGTAATCCAAAACTGGGATTGATATTTTGGCTCTTTTATTTTTACTTAAAGTACAATAACTTTTACCATTTTAATTTGTTTTAATAGTATATTGACAGTATTGTTTTCTTTCAAAAATCCACTTAATTTTCTTTACACTATTATTAAAATGGTAATTGACAAAAACAAACTACATTGTCACCAGAAGAGCAATACAAAATGTACAAGTGATATATTAAAATCATCTTTCCAGCTTGAATTTCAATGATGCATTGGGGCAACGATTTTGTGAGAAACATCTTCACCCTTAAATAAAGATTTTCTTAATTCCTTACCTGTGTGCTAATTAGATATCACCTTGTTTTCACATTAAACAGACTTCCACATGAGAAAGCAGCAAGGATGCAGTGGCGTTAATGTTTCCTGGTGTCAACCTGTATTATTTCAGTAGACATTGAAATGAGGATGCATCTTGCTGCCTTTCCAATGAAGCAAGTTTAATTTAGTAATAGGTGAAAAACCATCCTTACAAAGGTGTTAATCAGAGACTTGGCTTTGTGGACACTTTTCAGAGAACAAATTTGTTAGCATAAAAATAAAGCCAGAAAATAAAGAGCTGTTTAATCACTCAATTGGATTTTTCTGCCAGCATATTTTTTTTCTCTGCTACCCACTGCTAAATTGTGCTTCCTAGCTTTTTTTATAAAATCACTGAATCAAATCTAACTCTGATTACATCAGAGAAGGCCAGGTACCCTACACAATAACAGGGGGTATGAAATTTGACTTGTCTACTTAAAGATCACAAAAATCTGATAACAAGGTCAATTACGTCCCTGGGTGGGATTGAACCACTAACCTTTTGGTTAATAGCCGTACATACTAACTGATTGCGCCACAGAGACACTTTGCAAAAGTACATACTGACAAATGCTAATAAGCATTCATCTAAAACGTTTCCTAGAAAAACTTAAAAAAGTCAATAATCTGGAGAGTTTTTGTAAGATGTTTCTTCTATCAACCAACGAAGAAACACATTGGTACTTTCCCATGATGAGTGAGTGCTTCAGGATCTCTTGCACTTACATGTGCAGCAGAGTACAGCAATGGAAGCATGCTGGGCCCATAACCCAGAGGTAGGCAGATTGAAACTATCCTCTGCTATATGCATTTTTTTTTGTTAATTAAAGTAATCCAAAACTGGGATTGATATTTTGTCTCTTTTATTTTTACTTAAAGTACAATAACTTTTACCATTTTAATTTGTTTTAATAGTATATTGACAGTATTGTTTTCTTTCAAAAATCCACTTAATTTTCTTTACCCTATTATTAAAATGGTAATTGACAAAAACAAACTACATTGTCACCAGAAGAGCAATACAAAATGTACAAGTGATATATTAAAATCATCTTTCCAGCTTGAATTTCAACGATGCATTGGGGCAACGATTTTGTGAGAAACATCTTCACCCTTAAATAAAGATTTTCTTAATTCCTTACCTGTGTGCTAATTAGATATCACCAAACAAGGCTTCACCTTCATAGGGAAGAGACTCCCTTTCTTCTTGGAGTCAGCATCAGCATTCTCTTGGTGAATCCACAATGCCCTCCTATCCGACACTGCCATGAAATTGGCCCGTGAACTCAAGAGTCCTATATCCCTTGCAGTCTCACGTAAGTATGCTGCAGTGTCCTTGATATGATACAACGTAAGGAGTATCCCATCTCTCCAGGGTATCTATATCGGATGACAAGGTATTCGACCAATTCTTGAATACTACTACTCACCCATGCACATGTATTTGTATTCTGTCCGCGGCGGGAAATGAATAAACAACCAGAATCCTTTTGGGGATTTGAAACCATTTTGTCGAGCTGGCCCAGACTTTCTCAAACAGAGATGGAGGAACGTTACATCAGCTTTCATTATATATCTATATATACATACATATAGACCCCTTTGTCAGGAACAGCAGGGTCTTCAGTGATTTTAATATGTCCATAATATCCACAATCATGTACTGAATGCTCCTTGCCAATATTGGATCTAATCAGGAAACTTATGGTCGACATAAGTATCAGTATCCGTGTCAGTATCAGTGTGTAGTAACTGGGCAAAATAACATTTTTGCGACCCAGCGGGGCCTGAGGGAAAAGAAACATAGCCATGAATATCACATCTATTCTCTACGTCTGTGTCTGGGACACAGATTTATCCAACCTTACTCTGATATTACTGAAACATTTACCCAGTCAGTTATCGGTGGTGCCAACAGGGCCACCATCATATGTCTGCATTCCTAATATAGTTTCCTCTTGGGAAAAACAGGTCAGATTTCTTTGTCTCAGATCTTCCTCTAGCCTTGTTCTTCTTTTGAGAGTTCCCTTGTGCTGCCTCAGTTGGATCTCCTTCACTTGACAGGGGGGTGCCCGAGCAGCGACCCTCCCCAGCTCTAGCCCAACTCCTACTTACGTGCCAAGTGAGATACTATGATCAGGAAGGTGCTTCTCCCAGGGCAAGGCTCACCCATTGCACTCTGGGTGTGCTGCTCCTGCGATTTCCCCAAATGTGGGACACTTGACTGCATAATTTGTGTTTCCACTGGTCTGCTTTCATATAATTCAGATCTCTTTGTCTCAGGTCTCTCTCCAGCCTAGTTTGCTGTCTGTTTCCACTTCTTTTTTTTTTGAGCCCCTCCCTTCTATACCCTTGTGCACTATCCTGACTTCTCCTCCTGTCTGCTTACTTTGTGCCTTCCAACGCACAATGCGAACTACAGGTAGTGCTGCAGTGCCCACACCCTTTTACTTGCCTTACAGAGCAGCTCTGGAGCTGTTACAGTGCCCAGCTGCTGCAAGAAATCAGCTTGAATGCTTCAGGGGCTGGGGCATAGCCAACATGAGCCCCACACCGAAGGAGGGTGGAGGTGTTTAATGCGAACTAGGGGTCATCCAAGCGCCGCAAAAGGCCGCCATGCCCTGCACGCCCCTTTTCTCTTTTCATATGCAGATGAGGGTTGAAGCCAACTTTGACCCACTGCTTGGATGACATCACCGTATGCAAATCCATCTGCTGCAGGCCTTCCCCCAGGAATGCTTGTACTAGTTGTTGCATTTGGTTTGTTGTTTGGGGGTGCTTCAGTATTAGGCAGCCTTCTGCCCTCCCATGTTCATCTGAAAATATGTGTTCTCCCTGCAGTTGTTGTCCCCAGATGAGAGTTCCCTTGTGCTGCCTCAGTTGAATCTCCTTTACTTGACAGAGATGTGCCTGAGCAGCGGCCCTCCCCAGCTCTATCCCAAATCATACTTATTTTGCATAGGAGATACCATGGTCATGAAGATTGTTCTCCCAGGGTGAGGTTCATTCATTGCATTCTGAGTATGCTAACCCCTGTGATTTCCCCAAATGTGGGAAACTCGACTGCATTATTTGTGGTAGTGGGGGACTGTGTTTGTGCTTTCCTCTGGTCAGCTCTGGTAAAAGTCAGATTTCTTTGTCTCAGATCTTCCTCTAGCCTTGTTCTTCTTTCGAGAGTTCCCTTGTGCTGCCTCAGTTGGATCTCCTTCATTTGACAGGGGGGTGCCCGAGCAGCGACCCTCCCCAGCTCTAGCCCAACTCCTACTTACCTGCCAGGTGAGATACTATGATCATGAAGGTGCTTCTCCCAGGGCAAGACTCACCCATTGCACTCTGGGTGTGCTGCCCCTGTGATTTCCCCAAATGTGGGAAACTTGGCTGCATAATTTGTGTTTCCACTGGTCGGCTTTCATATAATTCAGATTTCTTTGTCTTAGGTCTCTCTCCAGCCTAGTTTGCTGTCTGCTGGCATACTCTCTCTCTGTCTCTCCAAAGGGCCTTGTGGGGAAACTGTCTTCAGAAAAAGCATTCCCTGTGTGTGTAGTGTGTCGGTACACGTGTGTCGACATGTCTGAGGAAGAAGGCTATATTAGAGAGGAGCGGGAGCAAATGAACGTGGTGTCTCCGCCGACACCTGATTGGATGGATATGTGGAATGTTTAAAATGCTAGTGTAAACTCATTGCACAAAAGATTAGACAAGGCAGAAGCTTTGGGACAGTCAGGGTCTCAACCAATGCCTAATCCTATGTCGCAGGGACTGTCAGGGTCTCATAAGCGCCCACTATCCAGATTGTTGACACAGATACCGACACGGATTCTGACTCCAGTGTCGATTACGATGATGCAAAGTTACAGCCAAAATTGGCAAAATACATTTGATATATGATTATGGCAATAAAAGATGTTTTGCACATCACAGAGGAGCCCCCTATCCCTGACAAGAGGGTACATATGTACAAGGGAAAGAAGCCTGAGGTAACCTTTCCCCCCTCACACGAGCTGAACGAGTTATGTGAAAAAGCTTGGGAATCTCCTGCAGATTTCCAAAAGGATTCCCCTTTCCCATCAACGGATAGGTTACGATGGGAATCCTCCCCTTGGGTGGACAAAGCATTAACACGCTTATCCAAGAAGGTAGCCCTCCCGTCCCAGGATACGGCTACCCTCAAAGAGTCTGCTGACCGCAAACAGGAGATTACCCTGAAGTCCATTTATACACATTCAGGTACCTTACTCAGACCGGCAATTGCGTCGGCCTGGGTGTGTAGTGCTGTAGCGGCATGGACGGATACCCTAGATAAGGCTACTATTTTATTGCCCCTGGGGCATATAAGAGATGCTGTCCTATATATGTGTGTATGCAAACTACAGGTGGTGCTGCAGGGCTCACACCCTTTTACTTGTCTTGTAGAGCAACTCTGGAGCTGTTACTGGGTCCAGCTGCTGCAAGAAATCAGCTTGAATGCTTCAGGGGCTTGGGCATGGCCAACATGAGCCCCACACTGATGGGGGTGTATAAAGCGATCTAGGGGTCATCCAAGCGCAACCCCACAAAGGCCGCCATGCCCTGCGTGACCATTTTCTCTTTTCATATGCAGACGAGGGTTGCAGCCAACTATGCCCATTGCTTGGATGACATCACCGTATGCAAATCCGTCTGCTGCAGACCTTTCCCCAGGAATGCTTGTACTAGTTGTTGCATATGGTTTGATGTTTGAGGGTGCTTCAGTATTAGGCAGCCTTCCGCCCTCTCATGTTCATCTGAAAATATGTGGTCTCCCTGCAGTTCCCTTGTGCTTCCTCAGTTGAATCTCCTTAACTTGACGGGTGTGTGCCCGAGCAGCCGCCCTCCACAGCCCTATCCCAGCACATGCTTTTCTTGCGTATGAGATCTCTTGATCATGAAGATAGTTCTCACAGGGTGAGGTTCATCCATTACATTTTAAAGTAGGAAGGTACAAATTACATATTCAAATTACATATATGTGCTGGATTCAAATGTTTTCCCCCCTTCCTTTCTCAATTGTGCCCATCAGCAGCTATTCTAATGTTGCTGCCAATGGGTGTGACACATTCATTTCTTCTGTGGGGTACACTGGACTCCACAAGGATTCACATTGGGGTGTAGAGTAGGATCTTGATCTGAGGCACCAACAGGCTCAAAGCTTTTGACTGTTCCCAAGATGCTCAGCGCCCCCTCCTCTATAACCTCGCTTCCATGAACAGGGAGCTCAGTTTGTAGTTGGTGCCTTCAGTAGCAGGCCACTTAAGAGGGGGCTGCCTCAGGCAGCCTATTCTTAGCTATTAATTTTGACAAGAAAAGAAGAACTTTTATTTATAAGAATCTACAAGGGCTGCAGCGGCCCTCCCCAGCCCTATCCCAAATCATACTTATTTTGCATAGGAGATACCATGGTCATGAAGATTGTTCTCCCAGGGTGAGGTTCATTCATTGCATTCTGGGTATGCTGACCCCTGTGATTTCCCCAAATGTGGGAAACTCAACTGCATTATTTGTGGTAGTGGGGGACTGTGTTTGTGCTTTCTTCTGGTCAACTCCCCCCTCTTCCTGCTGTGTTCGGCCACCCCCTACCCCCTCCCCTCCCTGCCGTGTGTCCGGTCACCCTCCCCTCTCTGCTGTGTGTCCAGCCACCCCCCCCCCCTCTCAGCTGTGTGTCCGGCCACCCCCCCCAGACACGCAGCGCCTGACACACACAGACATGCAACGCCTGACACGCATACGCATATGCAGCGCTGGACGCACACGCACACAGCACCTGACACACACACACACACACACAGCACCTGACACACACGCACACACACAGCACCTGACACACACACACACAGCACCTGACACTCACACGGACCTGACACACGCGCACACACTCACACGCAGCACCTGACACACGCACACACAGACGCAGCACCTGACACTCACACGGACCTGACACACACGCACACACTCACACGCGGCGCCTGACGCACATAGACACGCGGCGCCTGACGCACATAGACACGCGGCGCCTGACGCACACGCGGCGCCTGACGCACACGCGGCGCCTGACGCACACGCGGCGCCTGACAGACACGCGGCGCCTGACACACACGCACAGGCAGCGCCTGGCACACACGCACAGGCAGCGCCTGACACACACGCAGCGCCTGACACACACAGACACGCAGCGCCTGACACACACAGACACGCAGCGCCTAACGCACAGGCAGCGCCTGACACACGCAGCGCCTGACACACGCAGCGCCTGACACACGCAGCGCCTGACACACGCAGCGCCTGACACACACACGCACCTGACACTCACATGCTCCTGACACACGAAGCATGATGGCCTAACAGGAGGCTTTAAAATTTTCTTTCTAGTGACCTTCGTTTGGGAGAAAAATGCAAAGGTACAAGACAGCTTTTCCTTGCCAATATCTCTCTTTTGCAAAGAGCTGCGCATTGGAAAATTCAGGGCTATGTCGTGTAGATGATGGCCTAACAGGAGGCTTTAAAATTATCTTTCTAGTGTCCTTCGTTTGGGAGAAAAATGCAAAGGTACAAGACAGCTTTTCCTTGCCAATATCTCTCTTTTGCAAAGAGCTGCGCATTGGAAAATTCAGGGCTATGTCGTGTAGATGATGGCCTAACAGGAGGCTTTAAAATTATCTTTCTAGTGTCCTTCGTTTGGGAGAAAAATGCAAAGGTACAAGACAGCTTTTCCTTGCCAATATCTCTCTTTTGCAAAGAGCTGCGCATTGGAAAATTCAGGGCTATGTCGTGTAGATGATGGCCTAACAGGAGGCTTTAAAATTTTCTTTCTAGTGTCCTTCGTTTGGGAGAAAAATGCAAAGGTACAAGACAGCTTTTCCTTGCCAATATCTCTCTTTTGCAAAGAGCTGCGCATTGGAAAATTCAGGGCTATGTCGTGTAGATGATGGCCTATCAGGAGGCTTTAACATTTTCTTTCTAGTGTCCTTCGTTTGGGAGAAAAATGCAAAGGTACAAGACAGCTTTTCCTTGCCAATATCTCTCTTTTGCAAAGAGCTGCGCATTGGAAAATTCAGGGCTATGTCGTGTAGATGATGGCCTAACAGGAGGCTTTAAAATTTTCTTTCTAGTGTCCTTCGTTTGGGAGAAAAATGCAAAGGTACAAGACAACTTTTCCTTGCCAATATCTCTCTTTTGCAAAGAGCTGCGCATTGGAAAATTCAGGGCTATGTCGTGTAGATGATGGCCTAACAGGAGGCTTTAAAATTTTCTTTCTAGTGACCTTCGTTTGGGAGAAAAATGCAAAGGTACAAGACAGCTTTTCCTTGCCAATATCTCTCTTTTGCAAAGAGCTGCGCATTGGAAAATTCAGGGCTATGTCGTGTAGATGATGGCCTAACAGGAGGCTTTAAAATTATCTTTCTAGTGTCCTTCGTTTGGGAGAAAAATGCAAAGGTACAAGACAGCTTTTCCTTGCCAATATCTCTCTTTTGCAAAGAGCTGCGCATTGGAAAATTCAGGGCTATGTCGTGTAGATGATGGCCTAACAGGAGGCTTTAAAATTATCTTTCTAGTGTCCTTCGTTTGGGAGAAAAATGCAAAGGTACAAGACAGCTTTTCCTTGCCAATATCTCTCTTTTGCAAAGAGCTGCGCATTGGAAAATTCAGGGCTATGTCGTGTAGATGATGGCCTAACAGGAGGCTTTAAAATTTTCTTTCTAGTGTCCTTCGTTTGGGAGAAAAATGCAAAGGTACAAGACAGCTTTTCCTTGCCAATATCTCTCTTTTGCAAAGAGCTGGGCATTGGAAAATTCAGGGCTATACCGTGTAGATGAAGCACTAACAGGAGGCTTTAAAATTTTCTTTCTAGTGTCCTTCGTTTGGGAGAAAAATGCAAAGGTACAAGACAGCTTTTCCTTGCCAATATCTCTCTTTTGCAAAGAGCTGCGCATTGGAAAATTCAGGGCTATGCCGTGTAGATGATGGCCTAACAGGAGGCTTAAAAATTTTCTTTCTAGTGTCCTTCGTTTGGGAGAAAAATGCAAAGGTACAAGACAGCTTTTCCTTGCCAATATCTCTCTTTTGCAAAGAGCTGCGCATTGGAAAATTCAGGGCTATGTCGTGTAGATGATGGCCTAACAGGAGGCTTTAAAATTTTCTTTCTAGTGACCTTCGTTTGGGAGAAAAATGCAAAGGTACAAGACAGCTTTTCCTTGCCAATATCTCTCTTTTGCAAAGAGCTGCGCATTGGAAAATTCAGGGCTATGTCGTGTAGATGATGGCCTAACAGGAGGCTTTAAAATTTTCTTTCTAGTGTCCTTCGTTTGGGAGAAAAATGCAAAGGTACAAGACAGCTTTTCCTTGCCAATATCTTTCTTTTGCAAAGAGCTGCGCATTGGAAAATTCAGGGCTATGTCGTGTAGATGATGGCCTAACAGTAGGCTTTAAAATTATCTTTCTAGTGTCCTTCGTTTGGGAGAAAAATGCAAAGGTACAAGACAGCTTTTCCTTGCCAATATCTCTCTTTTGCAAAGAGCTGCGCATTGGAAAATTCAGGGCTATACCGTGTAGATGAAGCACTATCAGGAGGCTTTAAAATTTTCATTCTAGTGTCCTTCGTTTGGGAGAAAAATGCAAAGGTACAAGACAGCTTTTCCTTGCCAATATCTCTCCTTTGCAAAGAGCTGCGCATTGGAAAATTCAGGGCTATGCCGTGTAGATGATGGCCTAACAGGAAGCTTTAAAATTTTCTTTCTAGTGTCCTTCGTTTGGGAGAAAAATGCAAAGGTACAAGACAGCTTTTCCTTGCCAATATCTCTCTTTTGCAAAGAGCTGTGCATTGGAAAATTCAGGGCTATGTCGTGTAGATGATGGCCTAACAGGAGGCTTTAAAATTATCTTTCTAGTGTCCTTCGTTTGGGAGAAAAATGCAAAGGTACAAGACAGCTTTTCCTTGCCAATATCTCTCTTTTGCAAAGAGCTGCGCATTGTAAAAATCAGGGCTATGTCGTGTAGATGATGGCCTAACAGGAGGCTTTAAAATTATCTTTCTAGTGTCCTTCGTTTGGGAGAAAACTGCAAAGGTACAAGACAGCTTTTCCTTGCCAATATCTCTCTTTTGCAAAGAGCTACGCATTGGAAAATTCAGGGCTATGTCTTGTAGATGATGGCCTAACAGTAGGCTTTAAAATTTTCTTTCTAGTGTCCTTCGTTTGGGAGAAAAATGCAAAGGTACAAGACAGCTTTTCCTTGCCAATATCTCTCTTTTGCAAAGAGCTACGCATTGGAAAATTCAGGGCTATGTCTTGTAGATGATGGCCTAACAGTAGGCTTTAAAATTTTCTTTCTAGTGTCCTTCTTTTGGGAGAAAAATGCAAAGGTACAAGACAGCTTTTCCTTGCCAATATCTCTCTTTTGCAAAGAGCTGCGCATTGGAAAATTCAGGGCTATGTCGTGTAGATGATGGCCTAACAGGAGGCTTTAAAATTATCTTTCTAGTGTCCTTCGTTTGGGAGAAAAATGCAAAGGTACAAGACAGCTTTTCCTTGCCAATATCTCTCTTTTGCAAAGAGCTACGCATTGGAAAATTCAGGGCTATGTCGTGTAGATGATGGCCTAACAGGAGGCTTTAACATTTTCTTTCTAGTGTCCTTCGTTTGGGAGAAAAATGCAATGGTACAAGACAGCTTTTCCTTGCCAATATCTCTCTTTTGCAAAGAGCTGCGCATTGGAAAATTCAGGGCTATGTCGTGTAGATGATGGAATAACAGGAGGCTTTAAAATTTTCTTTCTAGTGTCCTTCGTATGGGAGAAAAATGCAAAGGTACAAGACAGCTTTTCCTTGCCAATATCTCTCTTTTGCAAAGAGCTGCGCATTGGAAAATTCAGGGCTATGCCGTGTAGATGATGGCCTAACAGGAGGCTTTAAAATTTTCTTTCTAGTGTCCTTCGTTTGGGAGAAAAATGCAAAGGTACAAGACAGCTTTTCCTTGCCAATATCTCTCTTTTGCAAAGAGCTGCGCATTGGAAAATTCAGGGCTATGTCGTGTAGATGATGGCCTAACAGGAGGCTTTAAAATTATCTTTCTCTATCGTCCTAAGTGGATGCTGGGGTTCCTGAAAGGACCATGGGGAATAGCGGCTCCGCAGGAGACAGGGCACAAAAGTAAAGCTTTTACAGGTCAGGTGGTGTGTACTGGCTCCTCCCCCTATGACCCTCCTCCAGACTCCAGTTAGATTTTTGTGCCCGGCCGAGAAGGGTGCAATTCTAGGTGGCTCTCATAAAGAGCTGCTTAGAGAGTTTAGCTTAGGTTTTTTATTTTACAGTGATTCCTGCTGGCAACAGGATCACTGCAACGAGGGACAGAGGGGAGAAGAAGTGAACTCACCTTCGTGCAGGATGGATTGGCTTCTTGGCTACTGGACATGAAGCTCCAGAGGGACGATCACAGGTACAGCCTGGATGGTCACCGGAGCCACGCCGCCGGCCCCCTCACAGATGCTGAAGCAAGAAGAGGTCCAGAATCGGCGGCTGAAGACTCCTGCAGTCTTCTTAAGGTAGCGCACAGCACTGCAGCTGTGCGCCATTTTCCTCTCAGCACACTTCACACGGCAGTCACTGAGGGTGCAGGGCGCTGGGGGGGGGGCGCCCTGGGAGGCAAATGAAAACCTTTAAAAAGGCTAAAAATACCTCACATATAGCCCCAGAGGCTATATGGAGATATTTACCCCTGCCTAAATGTACTAAATAGCGGGAGACGAGCCCGCCGAAAAAGGGGCGGGGCCTATCTCCTCAGCACACGGCGCCATTTTCTGTCACAGCTCCGCTGGTCAGGAAGGCTCCCAGGTCTCTCCCCTGCACTGCACTACAGAAACAGGGTATAACAGAGAGGGGGGGCAAAATAAATGGCAATATATTAATATAAAAGCAGCTATAAGGGAGCACTTAATCATAAGGCTATCCCTGTCATATATAGCGCTTTTTGGTGTGTGCTGGCAGACTCTCCCTCTGTCTCCCCAAAGGGCTAGTGGGTCCTGTCTTCGTATAGAGCATTCCCTGTGTGTCTGCTGTGTGTCGGTACGTGTGTGTCGACATGTATGAGGACGTTATTGGTGTGGAGGCGGAGCAATTGCCAAATATGAGGATGTCACCTCCTAGGGGGTCGACACCAGAATGGATGCCTTTATTTGTGGAATTACGGGATAGCGTCAACTCGCTTAAGCAGTCGTTTGCCGACATGAGGCGGCCGGACACTCAATTAGTGCCTGTCCAGGCGCCTCAAACACCGTCAGGGGCTGTAAAACGCCCCTTGCCTCAGTCGGTCGACACAGACCCAGACACAGGCACTGATTCCGGTGGTGAAGGTGACGAATCAACCGTATTTTCCAGTAGGGCCACACGTTATATGATTTTGGCAATAAAGGAGATGTTACATTTAGCTGATACTACAGGTACCACTAAACAGGGTATTATGTGGGGTGTGAAAAAACTACCAGTAGTTTTTACCGAATCAGAAGAATTAAATGACGTGTGTGATGAAGCGTGGGGTGCCCCGATAAAAAACTGCTAATTTCAAAGAAGTTATTGGCTTTATACCCTTTCCCGCCAGAGGTTAGGGAGCGCTGGGAAACACCTCCTAGGGTGGACAAAGCGCTAACACGCTTATCAAAACAAGTGGCGTTACCCTCTCCTGAGACGGCCGCACTTAAAGATCCATCAGATAGGAGGATGGAAAATATCCAAAAAGGTATATACACACATGCAGGTGTTATACTACGACCAGCTATTGCGACTGCCTGGATGTGCAGTGCTGGGGTAGTTTGGTCAGAGTCCCTGATCGAAAATATTGATACCCTGGACAGGGACAATATTTTACTGTCGTTAGAACAAATAAAGGATGCATTTCTTTATATGCGTGATGCACAGAGAGATATCTGCACACTGGCATCACGGGTAAGTGTGCTATGTCCATTTCGGCCAGAAGAGCTTTATGGACACGACAGTGGACAGGCGATGCGTAGAGGAGTTATTTGGGGTCGGTCTATCGGATTTGGTGGCCACGGCTACGGCCGGGATATCCACCTTTCTACCTCAAGTCACTCCCCAACAGAAAAAGGCACCGACCTTTCAACCGCAGCCCTTTCGTTCCTTTAAAAATAAGAGAGCAAAGGGCTATTCATATCTGCCACGAGGCAGAGGACGAGGGAAGAGACAGCAACAGGCAGCTCCTTCCCAGGAACAGAAGCCCTCCCCGGCTTCTACAAAAGCCTCAGCATGACGCTGGGGCTTCGCAAGCGGACTCGGGGGCGGTAGGCGGTCGTCTCAAGAATTACAGCGCGCAGTGGGCTCACTCGCAGGTAAATCCCTGGATCCTGCAGATAATATCTCAGGGGTACAGGTTGAAATTAGAGACAGAGCCACCTCGCCGTTTCCTGAAGTCTGCTTTACCAACGTCCCCCTCAGAAAGGGAGACGGTTTTGGAAGCCATTCACAAGCTGTATTCTCAGCAGGTGATAGTCAAGGTACCTCTTCTACAACAAGGGAAGGGGTATTATTCCACTCTTTTTGTGGTACCGAAGCCGGATGGCTCGGTAAGGCCTATTCTAAATCTGAAGTCCTTGAACCTGTACATAAAGAAGTTCAAGTTCAAGATGGAGTCACTCAGAGCAGTGATAGCGAACCTGGAAGAAGGGGACTTTATGGTATCCTTGGACATCAAGGATGCGTATCTCCACGTTCCAATTACCCCTCACACCAGGGGTACCTCAGGTTCGTTGTACAAAACTGTCACTATCAGTTTCAGACGCTGCCGTTTGGTTTGTCCACGGCACCTCGGGTCTTTACAAAGGTAATGGCCGAGATAATATTTCTTCTTCGAAGAAAAGGCGTATTAATTATCCCATACTTGGACGATCTCCTAATAAGGGCAAGGTCCAGAGAACAGCTAGAGATGGGTTTAGCACTATCTCAAGAGGTGCTAAAGCAGCACGGATGGATTCTGAATATTCCAAAATCCCAATTAATGCCGACAACTCGTCTGCTGTTCCTGGGGATGATTCTGGACACAGTTCAGAAAAAGGTTTTTCTTCCCGAAGAAAAAGCCAAGGAGTTATCTGACCTGGTCAGGAACCTCCTAAAACCAGGAAAGGTGTCTGTACATCAATGCACAAGAGTCCTGGGAAAAAATGGTAGCTTCTTACGAAGCAATCCCTTTCGGCAGATTCCATGCAAAGGGATCTGTTGGACAAATGGTCAGGGTCGCATCTTCAGATGCACCTGCGGATAACCCTGTCGCCGAGGACAAGGGTATCCCTTCTGTGGTGGTTGCAGGAGGCTCATCTATTGGAGGGCCGCAGATTCGGCATGCAGGATTGGATCCTGGTGACCACGGATGCCAGCCTGAGAGGCTGGGGAGCAGTCACACAGGGAAGAAATTTCCAGGGAGTGTGGTCGAGCCTGAAAAAGTCTCTTCACATAAGCATTCTGGAACTAAGAGCAATCTACAATGCTCTAAGCCAGGCGGAACCTCTGCTTCAAGGAAGACCGGTGTTGATCCAGTCGGACAACATCACGGCAGTCGCCCATGTAAACAGACAGGGCGGCACAAGAAGCAGGAGGGCAATGGCAGAAGCTGCCAGGATCCTTCGCTGGGCGGAGAATCACGTGATAGCACTGTCAGCAGTATTCATCCCGGGCGTGGACAACTGGGAAGCAGACTTCCTCAGCAGACACGACCTTCACCCGGGAGAGTGGGGACTTCATCCAGAAGTTTTCCACATGCTATTAAACCGTTGGGTAAAACCAATGGTGGACATGATGGCGTCTCGCCTCAACAAAACACTGGACAGGTATTGCGCCAGGTCAAGAGATCCGCAGGCAATAGCTGTGGACGCGCTGGTAACACCTTGGGTGTACCAGTCGGTATATGTGTTTCCTCCTCTGCCTCTCATACCAAAGGTATTGAGGATTATACGGCAAAGAGGAGTAAGACTAGTGGCTCCGGATTGGCCAAGAAGGACTTGGTACCCGGAACTTCAAGAGATGGTCACGGACGATCCGTGGCCTCTAGTTCTGAGAAGGGACCTGCTTCAGCAGGGTCCTTGTCTTTTTCAAGACTTACCGCGGCTGCGTTTTGACGGCATGGCGTTTGAATGCCAGATCCTAAAAGGAAAAGGCATTCCAGAAGAAGTCATTCCTACCTTGATAAAGGCAAGGAAGGAAGTCACCGCGAAGCATTATCGCCGTATTTGGCGAAAATATGTTGCGTGGTGCGAGCAGCGGAGTGCTCCGATGGAGGAATTTCAACTGGGTCGTTTTCCTACATTTCCTGCAATCAGGATTGTCTATGGGTCTCAAATTGGGATCTATTAAGGTTCAAATTTCGGCCCTATCAATATTCTTCCAAAAAGAATTGGCCTCAGTCCCTGAGGTCCAGATTTTTATCAAAGGAGTACTGCATATACAGCCTCCTGTGGTGCCTAAGGTGGCACCGTGGGATCTAAATGTAGTTTTAGATTTCCTCAAATCCAATTGGTTTGAACCACTAAAGAATGTGGATTTGAAATATCTCACATGGAAAGTGACTATGTTACTGGCCCTGGCTTCGGCCGGGAGAGTATCTGAACTGGCGGCTTTGTTTTATAAAAGCCCATATTTAATTTTCCATTCGACATAGGGCAGAGCTGCGGACGCGTCCGCATTTTCTCCCTAAGGTGGTATCAGCGTTTCACCTGAACCAGCCTATTGTAGTGCCTGCGGCTACAGACGACTTGAAGGACTCCAAGTTGTTGGACGTTGTCAGAGCCTTAAAAATATACATTTAAAGGACGGCTGGAGTCAGAAAATCTGACTCGCTGTTTATACTGTATGCACCCAACAAGTTGGGTGCACCTGCTTCTAAGCAGTCGATTGCTCGTTGGATTTGTAACAAAATTCAACTTGTACATTCTGTGGCAGGCCTGCCACAGCCTAAATCTGTTAAGGCCCATTCCGCAAGGAAGGTGGGCTCATCTTGGGCGGCTGCCCGAGGGGTCTCGGCATTACAACTCTGCCGAGCAGCTACGTGGTCAGGGGAGAACACGTTTGTAAATTTTTACAAATTTGATACCCTGGCAAAGGAGGACCTGGAGTTCTCTCATTCGGTGCTGCAGAGTCATCCGCACTCTCCCGCCCGTTTGGGAGCTTTGGTATAATCCCCATGGTCCTTTCAGGAACCCCAGCATCCACTTAGGACGATAGAGAAAATAAGAATTTACTTACCGATAATTCTATTTCTCGGAGTCCGTAGTGGATGCTGGGCGCCCATCCCAAGTGCGGATTATCTGCAATACTTGTACATAGTTATTGTTAACTAATTCGGGTTATTGTTTAGGAAGCCATCTTTCAGAGGCTCCTCTGTTATCATACTGTTAACTGGGTTTAGATCACAAGTTGTACGGTGTGATTGGTGTGGCTGGTATGAGTCTTACCCGGGATTCAAAATCCTCCCTTATTGTGTACGCTCGTCCGGGCACAGTACCTAACTGGAGTCTGGAGGAGGGTCATAGGGGGAGGAGCCAGTACACACCACCTGACCTGTAAAAGCTTTACTTTTGTGCCCTGTCTCCTGCGGAGCCGCTATTCCCCATGGTCCTTTCAGGAACCCCAGCATCCACTACGGACTCCGAGAAATAGAATTATCGGTAAGTAAATTCTTATTTTCTAGTGTCCTTCGTTTGGGAGAAAAATGCAAAGGTACAAGACAGCTTTTCCTTGCCAATATCTCTCTTTTGCAAAGAGCTGCGCATTGGAAAATTCAGGGCTATGTCGTGTAGATGATGGCCTAACAGGAGGCTTTAAAATTATCTTTCTAGTGTCCTTCGTTTGGGAGAAAAATGCAAAGGTACAAGACAGCTTTTCCTTGCCAATATCTCTCTTTTGCAAAGAGCTACGCATTGGAAAATTCAGGGCTATGCCGTGTAGATGAAGCACTAACAGGAGGCTTTAAAATTATCTTTCTAGTATCCTTCGTTTGGGAGAAAAATGCAAAGGTACAAGACAGCTTTTCCTTGCCAATATCTCTCTATTGCAAAGAGCTACGCATTGGAAAATTCAGGGCTATGCCGTGTAGAGGAAGCACTAACAGGAGGCTTTAAAATTATCTTTCTAGTGTCCTTCGTTTGGGAGAAAAATGCAAAGGTACAAGACAGCTTTTCCTTGCCAATATCTCTCTATTGCAAAGAGCTACGCATTGGAAAATTCAGGGCTATGCCGTGTAGATGAAGCACTAACAGGAGGCTTTAAAATTATCTTTCTAGTGTCCTTCGTTTGGGAGAAAAATGCAAAGGTACAAGACAGCTTTTCCTTGCCAATATCTCTCTTTTGCAAAGAGCTGCGCATTGGAAAATTCAGGGCTATGTCGTGTAGATGACGGCCTAACAGGAGGCTTTAAAATTATCTTTCTAGTGCCCTTCGTTTGGGAGAAAAAATGCAAAGGTACAAGACAGCTTTTCCTTGCCAATATCTCTCTTTTGCAAAGAGCTACGCATTGGAAAATTCAGGGCTATGTCGTGTAGATGATGGCCTAACAGGAGGCTTTAAAATTATCTTTCTAGTGCCCTTCGTTTGGGAGAAAAATGCAAAGGTAAAGACAGCTTTTCCTTGCCAATATCTCTCTTTTGCAAAGAGCTGCGCATTGGAAAATTCAGGGCTATGCCGTGTAGATGATGGCCTAACAGGAGGCTTTAAAATTTTCTTTCTAGTGTCCTACGTTTGGGAGAAAAATGCAAAGGTACAAGACAGCTTTTCCTTGCCAATATCTCTCTTTTGCAAAGAGCTGCGCATTGGAAAATTCAGGGCTATGTCGTGTAGATGATGGCCTAACAGGAGGCTTTAAAATTATCTTTCTAGTGTCCTTCGTTTGGGAGAAAAATGCAAAGGTACAAGACAGCTTTTCCTTGCCAATATCTCTCTTTTGCAAAGAGCTACGCATTGGAAAATTCAGGGCTATGTCTTGTAGATGATGGCCTAACAGTAGGCTTTCAAATTTTCTTTCTAGTGTCCTTCGTTTGGCAGAAAAATGCAAGGTACAAGACAGCTTTTCCTTGCCAATATCTCTCTTTTGCAAAGAGCTACGCATTGGAAAATTCAGGGCTATGTCTAGTAGATGATGGCCTAACAGTAGGCTTTAAAATTTTCTTTCTAGTGTCCTTCGTTTGGGAGAAAAATGCAAAGGTACAAGACAGCTTTTCCTTGCCAATATCTCTCTTTTGCAAAGAGCTACGCATTGGAAAATTCAGGGCTATGTCGTATAGATGATGGCCTAACAGGAGGCTTTAAAATTTTCTTTCTAGTGTCCTTCGTTTGGGAGAAAAATGCAAAGGTACAAGACAGCTTTTCCTTGCCAATATCTCTCTTTTGCAAAGAGCTACGCATTAGAAAATTCAGGGCTATGCCGTGTAGCTGAAGCACTAACAGGAGGCTTTAAAATTTTCATTCTAGTGTCCTTCGTTTGGGAGAAAAATGCAAAGGTACAAGACAGCTTTTCCTTGCCAATATCTCTCTTTTGCAAAGAGCTGCGCATTGGAAAATTCAGGGCTATACCGTGTAGATGAAGCACTAACAGGAGGCTTTAAAATTTTCTTTCTAGTGTCCTTCGTTTGGGAGAAAAATGCAATGGTACAAGACAGCTTTTCCTTGCCAATATCTCTCTTTTGCAAAGAGCTACGCATTGGAAAATTCAGGGCTATGTCGTGTAGATGATGGCCTAACAGGAGGCTTTAACATTTTCTTTCTAGTGTCCTTCGTTTGGGAGAAAAATGCAAAGGTACAAGACAGCTTTTCCTTGCCAATATCCCTCTTTTGCAAAGAGCTGCGCATTGGAAAATTCAGGGCTATGTCGTGTAGATGATGGCCTAACAGGAGGCTTTAAAATTTTCTTTCTAGTGACCTTCGTTTGGGAGAAAAATGCAAAGGTACAAGACAGCTTTTCCTTGCCAATATCTCTCTTTTGCAAAGAGCTGCGCATTGGAAAATTCAGGGCTATGTCGTGTAGATGATGGCCTAACAGGAGGCTTTAAAATTTTCTTTCTAGTGACCTTCGTTTGGGAGAAAAATGCAAAGGTATAAGACAGCTTTTCCTTGCCAATATCTCTCTTTTGCAAAGAGCTGCGCATTGGAAAATTCAGGGCTATGTCGTGTAGATGATGGCCTAACAGGAGGCTTTAAAATTTTCTTTCTAGTGTCCTTCGTTTGGGAGAAAAATGCAATGGTACAAGACAGCTTTTCCTTGACAATATCTCTCTTTTGCAAAGAGCTGCGCATTGGAAAATTCAGGGCTATGTCGTGTAGATGATGGCCTAACAGGAGGCTTTAAAATTTTCTTTCTAGTGTCCTTCGTTTGGGAGAAAAATGCAAAGGTACAAGACAGCTTTTCCTTGCCAATATCTCTCTTTTGCAAAGAGCTGCGCATTGGAAAATTCAGGGCTATGTCGTGTAGATGATGGCCTAACAGGAGGCTTTAAAATTTTAATTCTAGTGTCCTTCGTTTGGGAGAAAAATGCAAAGGTACAAGACAGCTTTTCCTTGCCAATATCTCTCTATTGCAAAGAGCTACGCATTGGAAAATTCAGGGCTATGCCGTTTAGATGAAGCACTAACAGGAGGCTTTAAAATTTTAATTCTAGTGTCCTTCGTTTGGGAGAAAAATGCAAAGGTACAAGACAGCTTTTCCTTGCCAATATCTCTCTTTTGCAAAGAGCTACGCATTGGAAAATTCAGGGCTATGTCGTGTAGATGATGGCCTAACAGGAGGCTTTAAAATTATCTTTCTAGTGTCCTTCGTTTGGGAGAAAAATGCAAAGGTAAAGACAGCTTTTCCTTGCCAATATCTCTCTTTTGCAAAGAGCTGCGCATTGGAAAATTCAGGGCTATGCCGTGTAGATGATGGCCTAACAGGAGGCTTTCAAATTTTCTTTCTAGTGTCCTTCGTTTGGGAGAAAAATGCAAAGGTACAAGACAGCTTTTCCTTGCCAATATCTCTCTTTTGCAAAGAGCTACGCATTAGAAAATTCAGGGCTATGCCGTGTAGCTGAAGCACTAACAGGAGGCTTTAAAAAATTCTTTCTAGTGACCTTCGTTTGGGAGAAAAATGCAAAGGTAAAGACAGCTTTTCCTTGCCAATATCTCTCTTTTGCAAAGAGCTGCGCATTGGAAAATTCAGGGCTATGCCGTGTAGATGATGGCCTAACAGGAGGCTTTAAAATTTTCTTTCTAGTGTCCTTCGTTTGGGAGAAAAATGCAAAGGTACAAGACAGCTTTTCCTTGCCAATATCTCTCTTTTGCAAAGAGCTACGCATTGGAAAATTCAGGGCTATGTCGTATAGATGATGGCCTAACAGGAGGCTTTAAAATTTTCTTTCTAGTGTCCTTCGTTTGGGAGAAAAATGCAAAGGTACAAGACAGCTTTTCCTTGCCAATATCTCTCTTTTGCAAAGAGCTACGCATTAGAAAATTCAGGGCTATGCCGTGTAGCTGAAGCACTAACAGGAGGCTTTAAAATTTTCATTCTAGTGTCCTTCGTTTGGGAGAAAAATGCAAAGGTACAAGACAGCTTTTCCTTGCCAATATCTCTCTTTTGCAAAGAGCTGCGCATTGGAAAATTCAGGGCTATACCGTGTAGATGAAGCACTAACAGGAGGCTTTAACATTTTCTTTCTAGTGTCCTTCGTTTGGGAGAAAAATGCAATGGTACAAGACAGCTTTTCCTTGCCAATATCTCTCTTTTGCAAAGAGCTACGCATTGGAAAATTCAGGGCTATGTCGTGTAGATGATGGCCTAACAGGAGGCTTTAACATTTTCTTTCTAGTGTCCTTCGTTTGGGAGAAAAATGCAAAGGTACAAGACAGCTTTTCCTTGCCAATATCTCTCTTTTGCAAAGAGCTGCGCATTGGAAAATTCAGGGCTATGTCGTGTAGATGATGGCCTAACAGGAGGCTTTAAAATTTTCTTTCTAGTGACCTTCGTTTGGGAGAAAAATGCAAAGGTACAAGACAGCTTTTCCTTGCCAATGTCTCTCTTTTGCAAAGAGCTGCGCATTGGAAAATTCAGGGCTATGTCGTGTAGATGATGGCCTAACAGGAGGCTTTAAAATTTTCTTTCTAGTGACCTTCGTTTGGGAGAAAAATGCAAAGGTACAAGACAGCTTTTCCTTGCCAATATCTCTCTTTTGCAAAGAGCTGCGCATTGGAAAATTCAGGGCTATGTCGTGCAGATGATGGCCTAACAGGAGGCTTTAAAATTTTCTTTCTAGTGTCCTTCGTTTGGGAGAAAAATGCAAAGGTACAAGACAGCTTTTCCTTGCCAATATCTCTCTTTTGCAAAGAGCTACGCATTGGAAAATTCAGGGCTATGTCGTGTAGATGATGGCCTAACAGGAGGCTTTAACATTTTCTTTCTAGTGTCCTTCGTTTGGGAGAAAAATGCAAAGGTACAAGACAGCTTTTCCTTGCCAATATCCCTCTTTTGCAAAGAGCTGCGCATTGGAAAATTCAGGGCTATGTCGTGTAGATGATGGCCTAACAGGAGGCTTTAAAATTTTCTTTCTAGTGACCTTCGTTTGGGAGAAAAATGCAAAGGTACAAGACAGCTTTTCCTTGCCAATATCTCTCTTTTGCAAAGAGCTGCGCATTGGAAAATTCAGGGCTATGTCGTGTAGATGATGGCCTAACAGGAGGCTTTAAAATTTTCTTTCTAGTGACCTTCGTTTGGGAGAAAAATGCAAAGGTATAAGACAGCTTTTCCTTGCCAATATCTCTCTTTTGCAAAGAGCTGCGCATTGGAAAATTCAGGGCTATGTCGTGTAGATGATGGCCTAACAGGAGGCTTTAAAATTTTCTTTCTAGTGTCCTTCGTTTGGGAGAAAAATGCAATGGTACAAGACAGCTTTTCCTTGACAATATCTCTCTTTTGCAAAGAGCTGCGCATTGGAAAATTCAGGGCTATGTCGTGTAGATGATGGCCTAACAGGAGGCTTTAAAATTTTCTTTCTAGTGTCCTTCGTTTGGGAGAAAAATGCAAAGGTACAAGACAGCTTTTCCTTGCCAATATCTCTCTTTTGCAAAGAGCTGCGCATTGGAAAATTCAGGGCTATGTCGTGTAGATGATGGCCTAACAGGAGGCTTTAAAATTTTAATTCTAGTGTCCTTCGTTTGGGAGAAAAATGCAAAGGTACAAGACAGCTTTTCCTTGCCAATATCTCTCTATTGCAAAGAGCTACGCATTGGAAAATTCAGGGCTATGCCGTTTAGATGAAGCACTAACAGGAGGCTTTAAAATTTTAATTCTAGTGTCCTTCGTTTGGGAGAAAAATGCAAAGGTACAAGACAGCTTTTCCTTGCCAATATCTCTCTTTTGCAAAGAGCTACGCATTGGAAAATTCAGGGCTATGTCGTGTAGATGATGGCCTAACAGGAGGCTTTAAAATTATCTTTCTAGTGTCCTTCGTTTGGGAGAAAAATGCAAAGGTAAAGACAGCTTTTCCTTGCCAATATCTCTCTTTTGCAAAGAGCTGCGCATTGGAAAATTCAGGGCTATGCCGTGTAGATGATGGCCTAACAGGAGGCTTTCAAATTTTCTTTCTAGTGTCCTTCGTTTGGGAGAAAAATGCAAAGGTACAAGACAGCTTTTCCTTGCCAATATCTCTCTTTTGCAAAGAGCTACGCATTAGAAAATTCAGGGCTATGCCGTGTAGCTGAAGCACTAACAGGAGGCTTTAAAAAATTCTTTCTAGTGACCTTCGTTTGGGAGAAAAATGCAAAGGTAAAGACAGCTTTTCCTTGCCAATATCTCTCTTTTGCAAAGAGCTGCGCATTGGAAAATTCAGGGCTATGCCGTGTAGATGATGGCCTAACAGGAGGCTTTAAAATTTTCTTTCTAGTGTCCTTCGTTTGGGAGAAAAATGCAAAGGTACAAGACAGCTTTTCCTTGCCAATATCTCTCTTTTGCAAAGAGCTACGCATTGGAAAATTCAGGGCTATGTCGTATAGATGATGGCCTAACAGGAGGCTTTAAAATTTTCTTTCTAGTGTCCTTCGTTTGGGAGAAAAATGCAAAGGTACAAGACAGCTTTTCCTTGCCAATATCTCTCTTTTGCAAAGAGCTACGCATTAGAAAATTCAGGGCTATGCCGTGTAGCTGAAGCACTAACAGGAGGCTTTAAAATTTTCATTCTAGTGTCCTTCGTTTGGGAGAAAAATGCAAAGGTACAAGACAGCTTTTCCTTGCCAATATCTCTCTTTTGCAAAGAGCTGCGCATTGGAAAATTCAGGGCTATACCGTGTAGATGAAGCACTAACAGGAGGCTTTAACATTTTCTTTCTAGTGTCCTTCGTTTGGGAGAAAAATGCAATGGTACAAGACAGCTTTTCCTTGCCAATATCTCTCTTTTGCAAAGAGCTACGCATTGGAAAATTCAGGGCTATGTCGTGTAGATGATGGCCTAACAGGAGGCTTTAACATTTTCTTTCTAGTGTCCTTCGTTTGGGAGAAAAATGCAAAGGTACAAGACAGCTTTTCCTTGCCAATATCTCTCTTTTGCAAAGAGCTGCGCATTGGAAAATTCAGGGCTATGTCGTGTAGATGATGGCCTAACAGGAGGCTTTAAAATTTTCTTTCTAGTGACCTTCGTTTGGGAGAAAAATGCAAAGGTACAAGACAGCTTTTCCTTGCCAATGTCTCTCTTTTGCAAAGAGCTGCGCATTGGAAAATTCAGGGCTATGTCGTGTAGATGATGGCCTAACAGGAGGCTTTAAAATTTTCTTTCTAGTGACCTTCGTTTGGGAGAAAAATGCAAAGGTACAAGACAGCTTTTCCTTGCCAATATCTCTCTTTTGCAAAGAGCTGCGCATTGGAAAATTCAGGGCTATGTCGTGCAGATGATGGCCTAACAGGAGGCTTTAAAATTTTCTTTCTAGTGTCCTTCGTTTGGGAGAAAAATGCAAAGGTACAAGACAGCTTTTCCTTGCCAATATCTCTCTTTTGCAAAGAGCTGCGCATTGGAAAATTCAGGGCTATGTCGTGTAGATGATGGCCTAACAGGAGGCTTTAAAATTTTCTTTCTAGTGTCCTTCGTTTGGGAGAAAAATGCAAAGGTACAAGACAGCTTTTCCTTGCCAATATCTCTCTTTTGCAAAGAGCTGCGCATTGGAAAATTCAGGGCTATGTCGTGTAGATGATGGCCTAACAGGAGGCTTTAAAATTTTAATTCTAGTGTCCTTCGTTTGGGAGAAAAATGCAAAGGTACAAGACAGCTTTTCCTTGCCAATATCTCTCTATTGCAAAGAGCTACGCATTGGAAAATTCAGGGCTATGCCGTTTAGATGAAGCACTAATAGGAGGCTTTAAAATTTTAATTCTAGTGTCCTTCGTTTGGGAGAAAAATGCAAAGGTACAAGACAGCTTTTCCTTGCCAATATCTCTCTTTTGCAAAGAGCTGCGCATTGGAAAATTCAGGGCCATGTCGTGTAGATGATGGCCTAACAGGAGGCTTTAAAATTATCTTTCTAGTGTCCTTCGTTTGGGAGAAAAATGCAAAGGTACAAGACAGCTTTTCCTTGCCAATATCTCTCTTTTGCAAAGAGCTGCGCATTGGAAAATTCAGGGCTATGTCGTGTAGATGATGGCCTAACAGGAGGCTTTAAAATTTTAATTCTAGTGTCCTTCGTTTGGGAAAAAAATGCAAAGGTACAAGACAGCTTTACCTTGCCAATATCTCTATTTTGCAAAGAGCTGCGCATTGGAAAATTCAGGGCTATGTCGTGTAGATGATGGCCTAACAGGAGGCTTTAAAATTTTCTTTCTAGTGTCCTTCGTTTGGGAGAAAAATGCAAAGGTACAAGACAGCTTTTCCTTGCCAATATCTCTCTTTTGCAAAGAGCTACGCATTGGAAAATTCAGGGCTATGTCGTGTAGATGATGGCCTAACAGGAGGCTTTAAAAATTTCTTTCTAGTGACCTTCGTTTGGGAGAAAAATGCAAAGGTACAAGACAGCTTTTCCTTGCCAATATCTCTCTTTTGCAAAGAGCTGCGCATTGGAAAATTCAGGGCTATGTCGTGTAGATGATGGCCTAACAGGAGGCTTTAAAATTTTCTTTCTAGTGACCTTCGTTTGGGAGAAAAATGCAAAGGTACAAGACAGATTTTCCTTGCCAATATCTCTCTTTTGCAAAGAGCTGCGCATTGGAAAATTCAGGGCTATGTCGTGTAGATGATGGCCTAACAGGAGGCTTTAAAATTTTCTTTCTAGTGTCCTTCGTTTGGGAGAAAAATGCAATGGTACAAGACAGCTTTTCCTTGCCAATATCTCTCTTTTGCAAAGAGCTGCGCATTGGAAAATTCAGGGCTATGTCGTGTAGATGATGGCCTAACAGGAGGCTTTAAAATTTTCTTTCTAGTGTCCTTCGTTTGGGAGAAAAATGCAATGGTACAAGACAGCTTTTCCTTGCCAATATCTCTCTTTTGCAAAGAGCTGCGCATTGGAAAATTCAGGGCTATGTCGTGTAGATGATGGCCTAACAGGAGGCTTTAAAATTTTCTTTCTAGTGTCCTTCGTTTGGGAGAAAAATGCAAAGGTACAAGACAGCTTTTCCTTGCCAATATCTCTCTTTTGCAAAGAGCTGCGCATTGGAAAATTCAGGGCTATGTCGTGTAGATGATGGCCTAACAGGAGGCTTTAAAATTTTCTTTCTAGTGTCCTTCGTTTGGGAGAAAAATGCAAAAGTACAAGACAGCTTTTCCTTGCCAATATCTCTCTTTTGCAAAGAGCTACGCATTGGAAAATTCAGGGCTATGTCGTGTAGATGATGGCCTAACAGGAGGCTTTAAAATTTTCTTTCTAGTGACCTTCGTTTGGGAGAAAAATGCAAAGGTACAAGACAGCTTTTCCTTGCCAATATCTCTCTTTTGCAAAGAGCTGCGCATTGGAAAATTCAGGGCTATGTCGTGTAGATGATGGCCTAACAGGAGGCTTTAAAATTTTTATTCTAGTGTCCTTCGTTTGGGAGAAAAATGCAAAGGTACAAGACAGCTTTTCCTTGCCAATATCTCTCTTTTGCAAAGAGCTGCGCATTGGAAAATTCAGGGCTATGTCGTGTAGATGATGGCCTAACAGGAGGCTTTAAAATTTTCTTTCTAGTGTCCTTCGTTTGGGAGAAAAATGCAAAGGTACAAGACAGCTTTTCCTTGCCAATATCTCTCTTTTGCAAAGAGCTACGTATTGGAAAATTCAGGGCTATGTCGTGTAGATGATGGCCTAACAGGAGGCTTTAAAAATTTCTTTCTAGTGACCTTCGTTTGGGAGAAAAATGCAAAGGTACAAGACAGCTTTTCCTTGCCAATATCTCTCTTTTGCAAAGAGCTGCGCATTGGAAAATTCAGGGCTATGTCGTGTAGATGATGGCCTAACAGGAGGCTTTAAAATTTTCTTTCTAGTGACCTTCGTTTGGGAGAAAAATGCAAAGGTACAAGACAGCTTTTCCTTGCCAATATCTCTCTTTTGCAAAGAGCTGCGCATTGGAAAATTCAGGGCTATGTCGTGTAGATGATGGCGTAACAGGAGGCTTTAAAATTTTCTTTCTAGTGTCCTTCGTTTGGGAGAAAAATGCAATGGTACAAGACAGCTTTTCCTTGCCAATATCTCTCTTTTGCAAAGAGCTGCGCATTGGAAAATTCAGGGCTATGTCGTGTAGATGATGGCCTAACAGGAGGCTTTAAAATTTTCTTTCTAGTGTCCTTCGTTTGGGAGAAAAATGCAAAGGTACAAGACAGCTTTTCCTTGCCAATATCTCTCTTTTGCAAAGAGCTGCGCATTGGAAAATTCAGGGCTATGTCGTGTAGATGATGGCCTAACAGGAGGCTTTAAAATTTTAATTCTAGTGCTACTCCGATCAACAACTGTTCCTTGGACCTCGCCTTTATCTGGAGATCGTCCAAGTACGGGATAATTATAACTCCCTTTTTTCGCAGGAGTATCATCATCTCGGCCATTACCTTGGTAAACACCCTCGGTGCCGTGGACAGACCAAACGGCAGCGTCTGGAATTGGTAATGACAGTCCTGTACCACAAATCTGAGGTACTCCTGGTGAGGAGAGTAAATGGGGACATGCAGGTAAGCATCCTTGATGTCCAGTGATACCATGTAATCCCCTTCCTCCAGGCTTGAGATAACCGCCCTGAGCGATTCCATCTTGAACTTGAACCGTTTTATATACGTGTTCAAAGATTTAAAATTTAAAATGGGTCTCACCGAACCGTCCGGTTTCGGTACCACAAACCTTATTATTTCAAAACTTGTAACCATGCCAATCACAGACAGAAGGTTTCCATTAGACACAGATCTGAGAATATACTTAACTGAACATTATGTCCCACACACAAAACCATAACACACAAATTTAAATACAGTTTGCAAACTTCAATTTCTTGCAGATTTCAACAGTTTTGCCGATTTCAAAATACGCTTAGTATTGGTTGATCAGGCCAATATTATACAGCATGATTTAAATGCAAAACATATACTGTACCCTTTGTCACAGTACTATACAAAATTTGTGCTTCTATGGAATATTTCTTCCATACATGATATGCACACTTAGGGTTAATCCTCCCTGCCCTTCCCATACGCTGGAAAAATTCGCAATCCCTGCAATTTTTCACACACGCGACACGTCTGTCAACTGGGAAGCTGCAGTAGATCCTCTTATCACAACTACAATCACAAAGCAACATGCTTAGGTTATGCTTAAAACAACCAGCAGCTCTTAGCAGCTCAGTATTGCAATATATACTTACACTCAGTTACATATAATCCCTATAACCTCGGGTTGTTCACTCTATTTTTTTCTAATGTACCCTTCTTATACACGTGTAGCTGACTAACAAGTGGAGGTGATCTATGTGCTTTTTACTTTATTTGGCTCTTGGTCCAAAGCACTTATTCATGCAATCATTCATAGAGTGAAAAACACAGGTCACTGTTTCTTTGCTCAAATCTTTGAATTAATTTTGGTATTCTTATTTACATGCAACAGCATCTGTCAATCATCATTTCCGAGTTACTTGGTCCTTCAACCGATTTGGACATAATTTTGGTATTCATTTTACAAACAAGCAACAACAAACAGGTCCCTGAGTTATTTTACTAGTTTTTTTTCAATCTCTCCACTTCTCATTCTCATATTATAAAAAATACAATCACACAGACAGCTGGCAGGTATAGAAACAGCATGTACTGGAATACAGCACATACCATGGTATTCTATACTTACCAGTGCTGTTATGACTTGGGATGTTCCTTCCATCATCAGCTGCTGGCTGGCTGGCACACCCCTTTGAGAATTTGATGAAGAGATCGAGATCTATAGTTCCAAGGACATAGCCCCCATCTGTTGAATTCTCTTGGATTAACTAAATTAACCATCTTGTTGCTGTTTGGGTTGTTAGGTAAAAGAATGAATTGAAAATGGATTTATAAAAATCAATTATTATTTATTCAAAGGGCCACGCCCGTATACAGGGGAGAAGTAGCATTCTCTCGTCCTGTGTCAAATCATTTAACAACAACATACACGTATCAACAATGAGTTTTATATAATACACAGTTACACCCCTTTTGTATATTCCTCCCATATGATTTCATACCCCAGGAATACAATGTTAGGCAATAGAGTTATGCAATATTGGGACAATTGTCAAGAATACTAAAAAGATACTCGTGAGCTTCAACTGTGTCCATATTAGGAATTACATCTGGTCTCTATGAGCTTTTAGAAAGTGCGTATGTGGAAACAATACTTAGCCAACAAAGTTGTTTTTCTCTCAGGGTGTGTAAAAAGTTCAAGATGAATTTGCTATATCATCTAGCTAGAATCAAAATGGATTCTGTTATGCTTTCATATTATACTAGTGAATATGAGAACCCTTTGCTTATTGGATGTATACATAATATACGTACTATCCCGTAGTGCACACACATAACTGTTAGGCCTTCAGCAGGTTGCCTCTGTCACAGTATTCAACACATCTTATAAAACTCTCCAGATTATTGACTTTTTAAAGTTTTTCTAGGAAACGTTTTAGATGAATGCTTATTAGCCTTTGTCAGTATGCACTTTCGCAAAGTGTCTCTGTGGCGCAATCAGTTAGTGTGTACGGCTGTTAACTAAAAGGTTGGTGGTTCAATCCCACCCAGGGATGTAATTGATCTTGTTATCAGATTTTGGTGATCTTTAAGTAGACAAGTCAAAATTTCAAACCGCCTCTTATGGTGTAGGGTACCTGGCCTTCTCTGATGTAATCAGAGTTAGATTTGATTCATTGATTTTATAAAAACAGCTAGGAAGCACAATTTAGCAGTGGTTTGCAGAGAAAAAAAATATGCTGGCAGAAAAATCCAATTGAGTGATTAAACAGCTCTTCATTTTCTGGCTTTATTTTTATGCTAACAAATTTGTTCTCTGAAAAGTGTCCACAAAGCCAAGTCTCTGATTAACACCTTTGTAAGGATGGTTTTTCACCTATTACTAAATTATACTTGCTTCATTGGAAAGGCAGCAAGATGCATCCTCATTTCAATGTCTACTGAAATAATACAGGTTGACACCAGGAAACATTAACGCCACTGCATCCTTGCTGCTTTCTCATGTGGAAGTCTGTTTAATGTGAAAACAAGGTGATATCTAATTAGCACACAGGTAAGGAATTCCGAAAATCTTTATTTAAGGGTGAAGATGTTTCTCACAAAATTGTTGCCCCAATGCATCATTGAAATTCAAGCTGGAAAGATGATTTTAATATATCACTTGTACATTTTGTATTGCTCTTCTGGTGACAATGTAGTTTTTTTTTCAATTACCATTTTAATAACAGGGTAAAGAAAATTAAGTGGATTTTTGAAAGAAAACTATACTGTCAATATACTATTAAAACAAATTAAAATGGTAAAAGTTATTGTACTTTAAGTAAAAATAAAAGAGCAAAAATATCAATCCCAGTTTTGATTACTTAAATTAACAAAAAAAATGCATATAGCAAAGGATAGTTTCAATCTGCCTACCTCTGGGTTATGGGTCCAGCATGCTTCCATTGCAGTACTCTGCTGCACATGTAAGTGCAAGAGATCCTGAAGCACTCACTCATCATGGGAAAGTACCAATGTGTTTATTCGTTGGTTGATGGAAGAAACATCTTACAAAAACTCTCCAGATTATTGATTTTTTAATGTTTTTCTAGGAAACGTTCTAGATTTATGCTTATTAGCCTTTGTCAGTATGCACTTTTTGCAAAGTGTCTCTGTGGCGCAATCGGTTAGTGTGTTCGGCTATTAACCGAAAGGTTGGTGGTTCAATCCCACCCAGGGATGTAATTAAACTTGTGATCAGATTTTGGTGATATTTAAGTAGACAAGTCAAAATTTCAAACCCCCTCTTATGGTGTAGGGTACATGGCCTTCTCTGATGTAATCAGAGTTAGATTTGATTCAGTTATTTTATAAAAAAACAGCTAGGAAGCACAATTTAGCAGTGGGTTGCAGAGAAAAAAAAATATGCTGGCAGAAAAATCCAATCGAGTGATTAAACAGCTCTTCATTTTCTGGCTTTATTTTTATGCTAACAAATTTGTTCTCTGAAAAGTGTCCACAAAGCCAAGTCTCTGATTAACACCTTTGTAAGGATGGTTTTTCACCTATTACTAAATTAAACTTGCTTCATTGGAAAGGCAGCAAGATGCATCCTCATTTCAATGTCTACTGAAATAATACAAGTTGACACCAGGAAACATTAACGCCACTGCTTCCTTGCTGCTTTCTCATGTGGAAGTCTGTTTAATGTGAAAACAAGGTGATATCTAATTAGCACACAGGTAAGGAATTAAGAAAATCTTTATTTAAGGGTGAAGATGTTTCTCACAAATTTGTTGACCCAATGCATCATTTAAATTCAAGCTGGAAAGATGATTTTAATATATCACTTGTACATTTTATATTGCTCTTCTGATGACAATGTAGTTTGTTTTTGTCAATTACCATTTTAATAATAGGGTAAAGAAAATGAAGTGGATTTTTGAAAGAAAACAATACTGTCAATATACTATTAAAACAAATTAAAATGGTAAAAGTTATTGTACTTTAAGTAAAAATAAAAGAGCCAAAATATCAATCCCAGTTTTGGATTACTTTAATTAACAAAAAAAAATGCATATAGCAGAGGATAGTTTCAATCTGCCTACCTCTGGGTTATGGGCCCAGCATGCTTCCATTGCTGTACTCTGCTGCACATGTAAGTGCAAGAGATCCTGAAGCACTCACTCATCATGGGAAAGTACCAATGTGTTTCTTCGTTGGTTGATAGAAGAAACATCTTACAAAAACGCTCCAGATTATTGACTTTTTTAAGTTTTTCTAGGAAACGTTTTAGATGAATGCTTATTAGCCTTTGTCAGTATGGACTTTTGCAAAGTGTCTCTGTGGCGCAATCAGTTAGTATGTACGGCTATTAACCATAAGGTTGGTGGTTCAATCCCACCCAGGGACCTAATTGACCTTGTTATCAGATTTTGGTGATCTTTAAGTAGACAAGTCAAAATTTCAAACCCCCTGTTACGGTGTAGGGTACCTGGCCTTCTCTGATGTAATCAGAGTTAGATTTGATTCAGTGATTTTATAAAAACAGCTAGGAAGCACAATTTAGCAGTGGGTTGCAGAGAAAAAAAAATATGCTGGCAGTAAAATCCAATTGAGTGATTAAACAGCTCTTCATTTTCTGGCTTTATTTTTATGCTAACAAATTTGTTCTCTGAAAAGTGTCCACAAAGCCAAGTCTCTGATTAACACCTTTGTAAGGATGGTTTTTCACCTATTACTAAATTAAACTTGCTTCATTGGAAAGGCAGCAAGATGCATCCTCATTTCAATGTCTACTGAAATAATACAAGTTGACACCAGGAAACATTAACGCCACTGCATCCTTGCTGCTTTCTCATGTGGAAGTCTGTTTAATATGAAAACAAGGTGATATCTAATTAGCACACAGGTAAGGAATTAAGAAAATCTTTATTTAAGGGTGAAGATGTTTCTCACAAAATCGTTGCCCCAATGCATCATTGAAATTCAAGCTGGAAATATGATTTTAATATATCACTTGTACATTTTGTATTGCTCTTCTGGTGACAATGTAGTTTGTTTTTGTCAATTACCATTTTAATAATAGGGTAAAGAAAATGAAGTGGATTTTTGAAAGAAAACAATACTGTCAATATACTATTAAAACAAATTAAAATGGTAAAAGTTGTTGTACTTTAAGTAAAAATAAAAGAGCCAAAATATCAATCCCAGTTTTGGATTACTTTAATTAACAAAAAAAAATGCATATAGCAGAAGATAGTTTCAATCTGCCTACCTCTGGGTTATGGGCCCAGCATGCTTCCATTGCTGTACTCTGCTGCACATGTAAGTGCAAGAGATCCTGAAGCACTCACTCATCATGGGAAAGTACCAATGTGTTTCTTCGTTGGTTGATGGAAGAAACATCTTACAAAAACTCTCCAGATTATTGACTTTTTAAAGTTTTTCTAGGAAACGTTTTAGATGAATGCTTATTAGCCTTTGTCAGTATGTACTTTTGCAAAGTGTCTCTGTGGCGCAATCAGTTAGTATGTACGGCTATTAACCAAAAGGTTGGTGGTTCAATCCCACCCAGGGACCTAATTGACCTTGTTATCAGATTTTGGTGATCTTTAAGTAGACAAGTCAAAATTTCAAACCCCCTGTTATGGTGTAGGGTACCTGGCCTTCTCTGATGTAATCAGAGTTAGATTTGATTCAGTGATTTTATAAAAACATCTAGGAAGCACAATTTAGCAGTGGGTTGCAGAGAAAAAGAAATATGCTGGCAAAAAAATCAAATTGCGTGATTAAACAGCTCTTCATTTTCTGGCTTTATTTTTATGCTAACAAATTTGTTCTCTGAAAAGTGTCCACAAAGCCAAGTCTCTGATTAACACCTTTGTAGGGATGGTTTTTCACCTATTACTAAATTAAACTTGCTTCATTGGAAAGGCAGCAAGATGTATCCTCATTTCAATGTCTACTGAAATAATACAGGTTGACACCAGGAAACATTAACGCCACTGCATCCTTGCTGCTTTCTCATGTGGAAGTCTGTTTAATGTTAAAACAAGGTGATATCTAATTAGCACACAGGTAAGGAATTAAGAAAATCTTTATTTAAGGGTGAAGATGTTTCTCACAAAATTGTTGACCCAATGCATCATTGAAATTCAAGCTGGAAAGATGATTTTAATATATCACTTGTACATTTTGTATTGCTCTTCTGGTGACAATGTAGTTTGTTTTTGTCAATTACCATTTTAATAATAGGGTAAAGAAAATGAAGTGGATTTTTGAAAGAAAACAATACTGTCAATATACTATTAAAACAAATTAAAATGGTAAAAGTTATTGTACTTTAAGTAAAAATAAAAGAGACAAAATATCAATCCCAGTTTTGGATTACTTTAATTAACAAAAAAAAATGCATATAGCAGAGGATAGTTTCAATCTGCCTACCTCTGGGTTATGGGCCCAGCATGCTTCCATTGCAGTACTCTGCTGCACATGTAAGTGCAAGAGATCCTGAAGCACTCACTCATCATGGGAAAGTACCAATGTGTTTCTTCGTTGGTTGATGGAAGAAACATCTTACAAAAACTCTCCAGATTATTGACTTTTTAAAGTTTTTCTAGGAAACGTTTTAGATGAATGCTTATTAGCCTTTGTCAGTATGGACTTTTGCAAAGTGTCTCTGTGGCGCAATCAGTTAGTATGTACGGCTATTAACCATAAGGTTGGTGGTTCAATCCCACCCAGGGACCTAATTGACCTTGTTATCAGATTTTGGTGATCTTTAAGTAGACAAGTCAAAATTTCAAACCCCCTGTTATGGTGTAGGGTACCTGGCCTTCTCTGATGTAATCAGAGTTAGATTTGATTCAGTGATTTTATAAAAACAGCTAGAAAGCACAATTTAGCAGTGGGTTGCAGAGAAAAAAAATATGCTGGCAGAAAAATCCAATTGAGTGATTAAACAGCTCTTCATTTTCTGGCTTTATTTTTATGCTAACAAATTTGTTCTCTGAAAAGTGTCCACAAAGCCAAGTCTCTGATTAACACCTTTGTAAGGATGGTTTTTCACCTATTACTAAATTAAACTTGCTTCATTGGAAAGGCAGCAAGATGCATCCTCATTTCAATGGTAAGTCAACCTTCTTGCCCTATGTTCCCTGTCAACGGATGAAGACGCATCATTATCTACCGCAGTCATTTTGGCCCAATAGATATGCAAGAAGTTTAGATTCCCCTTTCTTTGCAGGTAAAGGAAGGAAAAGGAAGAGGTCTGTAGCCTCTTCAAGATCGCAGGACCAGAGATTGTCCTCTGCTTCTGCCAAATCCACTGCATGACACTGGGGCTTTCTTGCAGGAGCCCACACCAGTGGGGGCACGTCTAAAACTCTTCAGTCAGTTCTGGATTCATTCGGACCTGGACTCGTGGGTTTTACAAATAGTGTCCCAAGGGTACAAACTGGGGTTTCAAGACGTTCCCCCTCACCGATTGTTCAAATTGGCCTTAGTCAGCAGGGAGAAGGTTTTTATTCAAGCCTCTTCGTGGTCCCGAAGCCGGACGGCTCAGTCAGACCAATCTTAAATCTGAAATCCCTCAATTTCTTCCTAAAGAAATTCAATTTCAAGATGGAATTTCTCAGGGCAGTGATCTCCAGTCCGGAGGATGGAGATTTCATGGTTTTGGTAGACATAAAGGATGCCTACTTACATGTTCCCATTTAGCCACTGCCTCAAGCTACCTAAGGTTTGCAATTCAGGATTGTCATTACCAATTTCAGACATTGCCGTTTGGTCTGTCCACGGCTCCGAGGATTTTCACCAGGGTGATGGCGGAAATTATGGTTCTCCTTCGCAAGCAAGAAGTCACAATTATCCCGTACTTGGATGATCTCCTGATAAAGGCGAGATCCAGGGACCAGTTGGTGCAAAACATTGCACTCTCCCTGACAGTTCTTCAACAACATGGTTGGCTCCTAAACTTGCCAAAATCGCAGTTGGTCCCAATGACGCGGTTGTTGTTTTTGGGAGTCATACTGTTAGGCGCCGGGGTCCGCTTGATGGTCTGCGCGGCCCGGCGCCTAGCAACTAGAGACGCCGTGCACGTACAGCCGCCGGCTCCCTAGCAACGCTAGACGCCGGGCGCGCTGAGCCGCACGGACCCTAGCAACGGGGACGCCACTGGCGGACCGCGTTCCCCATTGCTAGGCTTTAGGAAATTAAGATATTCACCTGCTCTCTGGCCGTGCAGCAAGGCAGCTGCACGGCATTTATTCTAATCAGCCTTTAGCAGCTGATTGGAGGACTCCTTGTTAAATACACTCCCAGGGCTTCTCACAGACGCCGGTAATAGCTTCCTGCATGCTGCCTTTGTTTGCTGAGAGTCTGTTTCCAGTCCTGCTGTATCCGGTCATTCCAGTCCGCAGAAGTCCGGTATTCGGGAGTTATCATCTCATCCCAAGAGGTCGTTTGGTTCCCTGGAGTCCTGACTGATCACCGTTTTATATCCAGTGGTGTTCGTGAGTTGCGGCTCTGCCGTGTGTTGCGGCTCAGCCGCTTTACCTTTTATATTTTGTGTTTGGAGCACTTGCGGAGGGTTCCGCTTCCACAAGTCCTCTCTGGTACTTGGCGGTGACGGGTAGGAGAATTGGACAAGTGGATATTTTGGTTGTCCTTTTTCCTGGCGGTTTCTCCGCACATATTATAGTTTTGAGTTTGCTTAGCCCCTGGCCTGGTTGTTTAGTTAGAGGGCCTCTTGTTATCACCCTGTCTCAGGTTTCCCTTTGTCTCTCATTAAGACCGGGGGGCATCGAAGTTGGGCAGACATAATCCGCCCTTCAAACGCGGCTGCCAAGGGCTCAAGAAACCATAGTCTCGCAGGGGATTTCTGACAACACGGGTGAGACAACAGAGTTAGGGCGCCAGGGGCTATTTTCCTGTCCTGCTCCCTTCCCCAGCATTCCGTTCCAGTGCTCCAGTCTTTGCCATAAGATCTTCTCTGACCAGAGTGCTGGAATCATAACATTATTACCGGCCATACCAAAACTTAAAATTAAACAGGGTTTAATTTTTTCTCATTCAGTTTTGTGAGAGTTTATCGGCCTCATGAATCCAACAGGTTTAGGGCCAAATCCTGGTCAGCTCTTAGTCAGCCAGATTCTAGAACTTACTCAGATGGTTCAGGATCTTTCTCTTCGGGTGAAGTCGCAGGAAGATCTTTTGCGAGCTTCCCCAAGGGTAGTCCCTGAACCAAAGATGCATTTGCCTGACCGTTTTTCTGGTGATAGAAAAGAGTTTTTTTAATTTTAAAGAATCCTGTAAACTTTATTTTCGTTTAAGACCGACTTCC
The DNA here is from genome assembly GCF_028390025.1 of Pseudophryne corroboree. Taxonomy (NCBI): domain Eukaryota; kingdom Metazoa; phylum Chordata; class Amphibia; order Anura; family Myobatrachidae; genus Pseudophryne; species Pseudophryne corroboree. Next base: position 37,591 of record NW_026968393.1, read on the forward strand.
TCGGGTACTGAATCTCAGCGGGTCGGGTTTATTATTTCTTTGCTCCAGGGGGATCCTCAGACCTGGGCATTTGGTTTAAGAGCAGAGGATCCGGCATTGTTGTCAATTGACGCTTTTTTTGAGTCTTTAGGGCTCTTGTATGATGACCCTGATAGAGAGGCGTCCGCTGAAAGTCAGTTGCGCGCTCTCAGACAGGGTAGAAATCCTGCAGAGGTTTATTGTACGGAGTTTCGCCGTTGGTCGAACGACTGTGGCTGGAATGACCCAGCCCTGCGCAGTCAGTTTCGCCTCGGCTTATCAGAGTCTATAAAAGACAGTCTCCTTCAGTACCCCGCTCCTGAGACTCTCGATAAACTCATGGAGCTTTCTATTAAGATTGATCGTCGTCTCAGAGAGCGGAGGGCTGAAAAGGGAGCACCTGTAAGGTCAAGTCCGTGTGTTTATTCCATTCCTGAAGACGTAGAGGAGACCATGCAGATGGGTCTCTTCCGGCTGTCTCCTGAAGAAAGAGCCAGAAGGCAAAATTCTGGTCTTTGTCTGTACTGTGGGGGTAAGGGACATTTTGCTCGTAATTGTCCGAACAAGTCGGGAAACGCTTTGACCAGGTGAATTGTGAGGGGGTTCACCTAGGTCTGCAGCTTATCTCCTCGAATAACTCCCTTTTAGTCCCAGTTAAAGTTTCCTTTGGCAGCCTCAGTTCTTTGGTGTCGGCTTTTGTTGACAGTGGAGCTGCAGGAAACTTTATGGATTTAACTTGGGCTAAGGCCTTAGGCATTCCTCAGTTACCTTTGGGTAGGTGTGTCACCATGCATGGCTTAGATGGGAGTCCGCTGTCTAATGGGATTATTTCTCTCTGTACACCCCCTGTACTACTTACAGTAGGAGCTCTACATTCCGAGAAAATCGAGTTCTTTCTTACACATTGCCCAGCAGTTCCAGTTGTTCTGGGTCACCCTTGGCTGGCCTTTCATAATCCCACCATTGATTGGCGGTCGGGGGAGATTTCACATTGGGGTACTTTTTGTGATAAGGAATGTATCACGTTTCCAGTCAGAGTAGCAGCTATCATTCCAGAACTCATTCCGGTGGAATACCAGGAGTTTGCTGATGTTTTCTCCAAAGGCAATGCGGACATTCTGCCTCCCCATCGGCCTTATGATTGTGCTATTGAGTTAATTCCTGGTGCCGCATTGCCAAAGGGAAGATTATATGCATTATCCGGGCCAGAAACTGCGGCTATGAATGATTATGTAAAGGAGAGCCTTGAGAAAGGATTTATTAGACCATCAAAATATCCTTTAAGTGCAGGCTTCTTCTTTGTGGAGAAAAAGGATGGCTCGCTTAGACCTTGCATTGATTTTAGAGCCCTGAATAAGATCTCAGTTAAAAACACCTATCCTTTGCCGTTGATTTCTGTACTCTTTGATCAGTTACGTTCTGCTGTGATTTTTTCTAAAATTGACCTTAGAGGAGCGTACAACCTCATCCGAATTAAATCTGGAGATGAGTGGAAAACGGCCTTCAGTACTCAGTCGGGTCACTACGAATACCTAGTGATGCCGTTCGGCCTGTCCAATGCTCCGGCAGTTTTTCAAGACCTCATTAACGATGTGCTCCGTGACTTCCTAGGGAAATTCGTGGTCGTTTACTTAGACGACATCCTGATTTTTTCTAAATCAATGGAACAACATGTTACCCAGGTGCGTCTGGTTCTTCAAAAGTTATGTGAGAATCATTTATATGCCAAGCTGGAGAAGTGTGAGTTTCATGTCACGGAAGTATCTTTTTTAGGGTACATAATTTCCCCTCAGGGATTTTCCATGGAACCAAAGAAACTCCAGGCCATCCTTAGTTGGGCGCAACCCACCAATTTAAAAGCAATTAAGCGTTTTTTAGGGTTTGCGAATTATTATAGGAGGTTCATTCATTCTTTTTCTGACCTGGTTGCTCCCATTGTAGCTCTGACAAAGAAAGGAGCGGATCCTACCAACTGGTCGCGTGAAGCTGAGTTGTCCTTCCGGGCCTAGAAACAAGCCTTTGTCTCGGCTCCAGTCCTCAGACATCCTAATCCGGAATTGCCCTTTGTGGTGGAGGTTGATGCCTCGGAGGTTGGAGTGGGGGCTATCCTTTCTCAAAAGGATCCGGAGTCTCTGGAGTTATATCCTTGTGCCTTTATGTCCAGGAAATTCTCCTCCGCTGAATCCAACTATGACGTTGGTAATCGGGAGTTACTGGCGGTAAAATGGGCTTTCGAGGAGTGGAGGCATTGGCTGGAGGGAGCAAAACATACTATTTCGGTATTGACTGACCATAAGAACCTGCAATAGATTGAATCGGCTAAGCGGCTTAATGCCCGGCAGGCACGTTGGGCATTATTTTTTACGCGTTTCAAATTTATAATCACTTTCAGGCCTGGTTCCAAGAATACTAAGGCTGATGCCCTGTCACATAGCTTTCTTCTGGTTCACAATAACAATCCTGTTACCCCCATACTTCCATCTTCGGTCATCTGGGCGGGCCTCACACAAGATTTATTTACCCAGTTAAAACAGCTTCAACACCAAGCTCCTAGAATTACTCCTGCTGGTCGTCTTTACGTCCCTGAGTTTTTGAGAGTTACTGTTTTAACGGAATTCCATGATAACAAAGTTTCAGGGCATCCAGGAGTCTCTAAGACATTGGAGTTAGTCTCTCGCTCAGTATGGTGGCCTGGTCTTTCTAAAGACGTCAAGGAATTTGTTTATTCATGTCAGGTTTGTGCACAGCATAAGGTTCCCCGTTCCTTGCCCATCGGGCAACTTATGCCCTTAAATGTTCCTCTCAGGCCGTGGTCTCATATTTCCATGGATTTTGTGGTTGACCTTCCCCTTTCAGCCGGATTCCGAGTCATATGGGTGGTAGTGGACCGTTTTAGTAAAATGGCTCATTTTATTGCTCTTCCCCGATTGCCTTCTGCCCAAGGGTTGGCAGTTTTGTTTCTCCGCCATGTATTCAGGCTTCATGGGTTACCTACTGATATTGTTTCTGATCGGGGTCCACAATTCATCGCACAATTCTGGAAATGTTTTTGTGCCTCATTGAAGATGAAATTGTCGTTAACATCCGGTTACCACCCACAATCCAACGGGCAAACCGAACGAGTTAACCAATCATTGAAACAATATTTGCGCTTGTATTCAGCCAAACTCCAGAATGATTGGTCCGAGTTTCTTCCGTTGGCTGAATTTGCTTACAATAATTCTTGTCATTCCTCCACTAAAGAGTCTCCATTCTTTTCAGTTTTTGGTTTTCACCCCAGAGCTAATTCTTTTTTTCATCATTCCTCAGTCTCCTCGCTTACCTTAACCTCCCATCTCAGAGCCATTTGGAAAAAGGTGCACCTTGCTCTCAGAAAAGCGGCCTTTCGAGAGAAGAAATTTTCTGACAGGCTCCGACGTCCTTGCACTTTTAAGGTGGGAGATAGGGTGTGGTTGTCGACTCGCAACATCAGGCTTCGACAATCCTCAGCTAGACTGGGACCCAAATTTATTGGGCCATTTCTTATTATTAAAAGAGTCAACCCAGTTGCCTTTCGGTTACGTTTACCAAGATCTCTCAGGATTGGAAATACGTTTCATTGTTCCCTGTTGAAACAATACGTTTCTTCCAGTAGATTTCCTCGGAAGATCTCTCAGGGTAGATCTCCAGTGGATGTACAGGGACAACAGGAGTTCTTGGTAGAGAAGGTTCTCGATTCCAAATTGTCCCGGGATCGGCTGTATTTTCTGGTTCACTGGAAAGGCTATGGTCCGGAGGAAAGGTCTTGGGTCCTGGATAAGGATCTTCATGCCCCGAGGCTCAAGAGGGCATTTTTTCGGGAATTTCCTCAGAAACCTGGCTTTAGGGGTTCCTTGACCCCTCCTCAAGGGGGGGGTACTGTTAGGCGCCGGGGTCCGCTTGATGGTCTGCGCGGCCCGGCGCCTAGCAACTAGAGATGCCATGCACGTACAGCCGCCGGCTCCCAAGCAATGCTAGACGCCGGGCGCGCTGAGCCGCACGGACCCTAGCAACGGGGACGCCACTGGTGGACCGCGTTCCCCGTTGCTAGGCTTTAGGAAATTAAGATATTCACCTGCTCTCTGGCCGTGCAGCAAGGCAGCTGCACGGCATTTATTCTAATCAGCCTTTAGCAGCTGATTGGAGGACTCCTTGTTAAATACACTCCCAGGGCTTCTCACAGATGCCGGTAATAGCTTCCTGCATGCTGCCTTTGTTTGCTGAGAGTCTGTTTCCAGTCCTGCTGTATCCGGTCATTCCAGTCCACAGAAGTCCGGTATTCGGGAGTTGTCATCTCATCCCAAGAGGTCGTTTGGTTCCCTGGAGTCCTGACTGATCACCGTTTTATATCCAGTGGTGTTCGTGAGTTGCGGCTCTGCCATGTGTTGCGGCTCAGCCGCTTTACCTTTTATATTTTGTGTTTGGAGCATTTGCGGAGGGTTCCGCTTCCACAAGTCCTCTCTGGTACTCGGCGGTGCCGGGTAGGAGAATTGGACAAGTGGATATTTTGGTTGTCCTTTTTCCTGGCGGTTTCTCCGCACATATTATAGTTTTGAGTTTGCTTAGCCCCTGGCCTGGTTGTTTAGTTAGAGGGCCTCTTGTTATCACCCTGTCTCGGGTTTCCCTTTGTCTCTCATTAAGACCGGGGGGCATCGAAGTTGGGCAGACATAATCCGCCCTTCAAACGCGGCTGCCAAGGGCTCAAGAAACCATAGTCTCGCAGGGGATTTCTGACAACACGGGTGAGACAACAGAGTTAGGGCGCCAGGGGCTATTTTCCTGTCCTGCTCCCTTCCCCAGCATTCCGTTCCAGTGCTCCGGTCCTTGCCATAAGATCTTCTCTGACCAGAGTGCTGGAATCATAACACATACTGGACACAGAAGAGGTTTTCTTCCAGTGGAAAGGCTATGGAGATCCAGAGTCTGGTCAAACAAATTCTGAAACCAGCAAGAGTGTTAATCCATCAATGCATTCAGTTGCTGGGGAAGATGGTTGTGGCCTACGAGGCCATTCAGTTTGGCAGGTTCCATGCCAGAGTGTTCCAGTGGGACCTGTTGGACAATTGGTCCGGATCCCACCTACACATGCACCGGAGGATAATCCTGTCTTCCAAGACCAGAATCTCACTCCATTGGTGGCTGCACAGTTCTCACCTCCTAGAGGGGCGATGGTTCGGGATCCAGGACTGGATCCTAGGGACCACAGATGCAACCCTCCGAGGCTGGGGAAAACGTCCAAGGAAGATGGTCAAGTCAGGAAAGTTGTCTCCACATAAATGTTCTGGAGTTAAGGGCCATTTAATAACTGCAGACACAGTACACACTGGGACGGGTGCCCAGCATCCTCAACAGACTAAGAGAAAAGGATTTACCGGTAGGTATTAAAATCCTAGTTTCTCTAACGTCCTAGAGGATGCTGGGGACTCCGTAAGGACCATGGGGATAGACGGGCTCCACAGAGTTCATGATCTTCACTGAGGTAGCGCACAGCACTGCAGCTGTGCGCCATTGCTCCCATACACCTCACATACTCCGGTCACTGTAAGGGTGCAGGGCGCAGGGGGGGCGCCCTGGGCAGCAATATAAACCTCTTTTTGGCAAAAATATAACATATATACAGCTGGGCACTGTATATATGTATGAGCCCCCACCAATTTTACAGTTTAAGCGGGACAGAAGCCCGCCGCCGAGGGGGCGGGGCTTCTCCATCAGCACTCACCAGCGCCATTTTTTCTCCACAGCACCGCTGAGAGGAAGCTCCCCGGACTCTCCCCTGCTTATACCACGGTAGAGAAGAGGGTTGAAAAGAGAGGGGGGGCACATAATTCGGCCCAAATTACATACAGCAGCGCTACTGGACAAACATTAAGTTACTGTGTTATTCCTGGGTTATATAGCGCTGGGGAGTGCGCTGGCATACTCTCTCTCTGTCTCTCCAAAGGGCCTTGTGGGGAAACTGTCTTCAGAAAAAGTATTCCCTGTGTGTGTGGTGTGTCGGTACACGTGTGTCGACATGTCTGAGGAAGAAGGCTATATTAGAGAGGAGCGGGAGCAAATTAATGTGGTGTCTCCGCTGACACCTGATTGGATGGATATGTGGAATGTTTTAAATGCTAGTGTAAACTCATTGTACAAAAGATTAGACAAGGCTGAAGCTTTGGGACAGTCAGGGACTCAACCCATGCCTGATCCTATGTTGCAGGGACTGTCAGGGTCTCATAAGCGCCCACTATCCCAGATTGTTGACACAGATACCGACACGGATTCTGACTCCAGTGTCGATTACGATGATGCAAAGTTACAGCCAAAATTGGCAAAATCCATTCGATATATGATTATGGCAATAAAAGATGTTTTGCACATCACAGAGGAACCCCCTGTCCCTGACAAGAGGGTACATATGTACAAGGGAAAGAAGCCTGAGGTAACCTTTGAGGGGGTCACACGAGCTGAACGAGTTATGTGAAAAAGCTTTGGAATCTCCAGATAAAAGACTGCAGATTTCCAAAAGGATTCTTATGGCGTATCCTTTTCCATCAACGGATAGGTTACGATGGAAATCCTCCCGTAGGATGGACAAAGCATTAACACGCACAGCTACAGTTGGAAAATCAAATTTTTTACCTTATGTTCCCTCACAGCATAAGAAAGCTCCGCATTATCAAATGCAGTCCTTTCGGTCACAAAGAAACAAGAAAGTGCGAGGTGCGTCCTTTCTTGCCAGAGGTAGGTGCAGAGGAATAAAGCTGCACAACACAGCTAGTTCCCAGGAACAGAAGTCCTCCCCGGCCTCTACAAAATCTACCTCATGACGCTGGGGCTCCACTGGCAGAGTCCGGCCCATGTGATGTCATGCAGCTGCTCTGACCACGCCTCCTGTTTCTCCGTTGCTGACCCCATTTTGAAACCGTGCCCCGCACCGCTCCATCTCTGACTTGGAAATGGAGTGTTGTTGACCCCCCTCCCCCCCCCCCTTCACCGATTCACAGGCAGAGGTGATCGCATTATCTGCGGGGTGCCGCAGAAAATGCAGGTGGATGCGTATGCTCTTAGCAGTTTTTGCAGTTGGATTGCGATCCAACCTGAATCAGGCCCCATTACCTATCACAATGCACTGCGGGTAGTACAAAATGGGGTTAATATAGGAGAAAAAACCCCAGAGCTGTGCTCCTTAACTGTCCCTGGTGGCTAGTGGAGCGGCTGCCCAGTAATCAGTGTCCACGCCAGTGCGCACACGGCCCGCCCCCATCAGCGGCCTCGTGATCCCGGAGGGCGGTGTGTGTGTGACTGACCTTAGGAAGAAACCGGAGCCTCCGCTGCAGTGACCCAGCAACCGGGGCACGGGAGTATACTGCGCCACTGGGAGTGATGGAGCTGCAGTAAAGAGGTCTATTAGACCTAGCCTGCTGCAGCCCTTGTAGATTCTTATAAAAAAAGTTCTTCTTTTCTTGCCAAAATTAATAGCTAAGAATAGGCTGCCTGAGGCAGCCCCCTGTTAAGTGGCCTGCTACTGAAGGCACCAACTACAAACTGAGCTCCCTGTTCATGGAAGCGAGGTTATAGAGGAGGGGGCGCTGAGCATCTTGGGAACAGTCAAAAGCTTTGAGCCTGTTGGTGCCTCAGATCAAGATCCTACTCTGGTGTACATATACAATGTGAATCCTTGTGGAGTCCAGTGTACCCCACAGAAGAAATGAATGCGTCACACCCATTGGCAGCAACATTAGAATAGCTGCCGATGGGCACAATTGAGAAAGGAAGGGGGGAAAACATTTGAATCCAGCACATATATGTAATTTGAATATGTAATTTGTACCTTCCTACTTTAAAATGTAATGGATGAACCTCACCCTGTGAGAACTATCTTCATGATCAAGAGATCTCATATGCAAGATAAGTATGTGTTGGGATAGGGCTGTGGAGGGCGGCTGCTCGGGCACACCCCTGTCAAGTTAAGGAGATTCAACTGAGGAAGCACAAGGGAACTCTCATCTGGGAACAACAACTGCAGGGAGAACACATTTTCAGACGAATGTGGGAGGGCAGAAGGCTGCCTAATATTGAAGCACCCCCAAACAACAAACCAAATGCAACAACTACTGCAAGCATTCCTGGGGGAAGGCCTGCAGCAGATGGATTTGCATATAGTGATGTCATCCAAGCAGTGGGCATAGTTGGCTGCAACCCTCGTCTGCATATGAAAAGAGAAAAGGGTCACGCAGGGCATGGCGGCCTTTGTGGGGTTGCGCTTTCGAGAGTTCCCTTGTGCTGCCTCAGTTGGATCTCCTTCACTTGACAGGGGGGTGCCCGAGCAGCGACCCTCCCCAGCTCTAGCCCAACTCCTACTTACCTGCCAGGTGAGATACTATGATCAGGAAGGTGCAAAACCAGTGCTGTTGGCTGGCAATCATAACATATGTGCACAAGCAGAAGCAAATCCTGTCCCCTACCAAAGGGCCAGTGCTAGGGTGTTTGGCGCCTCCCTGCAAACTATTAATTTGGGCCCTCTCTCCAATACTTAATAAAGGGACAGTGCGCTCCTTAAAAAAAGAAGGTGTGGTATCACAAGGAAGGGGCATGGCCACACAATAGCACCCCAAATCAAAATACGCCACACAGTAGCACTATCTTATTGTCATTACACCACATGTAATAATAATAATAATAATAATAATAATACCCACAGTCGCAGTGCCCTTTATACACATAACCACCATATCAGTGCAGCTTACACACATAATGCCAACAGTAGCAGTGCCCCTTCTACACATGCCCACGGTGGCAATCCTTTACATGGCAAATATCAACCTGGTTTTGCCATGTAAAGGATTGCCACTTTAAAAAACAAACAATAAAAAAAAAAAAAACAACAGGAAAAAACACAAAATCTCTCACTTTCTGATTCTCACACCCTATTACATTCCTCCCTATATATTTAAATGTTTCTATTACTGTATGTTCCCTCTTCCCTTCTCCAAACTATACACATAATCTTTTAGTATTTCCAGGTAAGTTTTGTGATGTAGGCCATGCACAATTTTAGTTGCCCTAATGTATTTACAGCCTTCTGGAGATATGGCTTCGGGAACTGAACACAGGATTCTAAATGTGGCTGTACCAAGGACCTATACAGTGGCATTACAGGTTGAGTATCCCTTATCCAAAATGCTTGGGACCAGAGGAATTTTGGATATCGGATTTTTCTGTATTTTGGAATAATTGCATACCATAACGAGATATCATGGTGATGGGACCTAAATCTAAGCACATAATGCATTTATGTTTCATATACACCTTATACACACAGCCTGAAGGTCATTTTAGCCAATATTTTTTATAACTTTGTGCATTAAACAAAGTGTGTGTACATTCACAGAATTCATTCATGTGTCATATACACCTTATACACACAGTCTGAAGTTCATTTAATACAATATTTTTAATAACTTTGAGTATTAAACAAAGTTTGTGTACACTGAGCCATCAAAAAACAAAGGTTTCACTAGATAGTGGTTGGTGGAGCAACAGAGTCAAGAGCAGAAGTAAGGGAAGCATTGTATGTGGAAGTGGCTTGTTCAGGGCATGAGAGAGAGAGAATAGGAGAGAGAAGTGAGTCAAACAGGGAGGAAAGGAATGTGGTGTCAATAGCTTCAATGTTACGCTTAGTGATGGTAGCCTTAGGAGGTAGAGATGGGGAAGTCGAGAGAGATAGGTTGAAGGAGAGCAGGTGGTGGTCAGAGAGGGGAAATGGGGAGTTGGAAAAATCAGAAATATCACAGCGGTGAGTGAAGACCAGATCCAGTGAGCTCCCATTCACATGGGAGGGTGAGGAGGTCCACTGGGAGAGACCAAGTGAAGAGGTGAGGTTAAGGAGTTTAGAGGCAGGGGATTGTGTGGGGATGTCAATAGGGATGTTGAAATCGCCTAGGATAATGGTGGGAATGTCAGAAGAGAGGAAGTGAGGAAGCCAGGAAGCAAAGTTGTCGATGAATTTGGAAGCAGTGCCAGGGGGGCGGTAAATGACAGCTACTCTAAGATGGACTGGTTGGAAGAGGCATATGGCGTGGTCCTCAAATGTAGAGAATATAAGGGATGGTTCTGGTGGTATGAGTTGGTAGGAGTAACTAGAAGGTAAAAGGATCCCAACACCACCCCCATGGCGACCCCCAGGTCGGGGTGTGTGTGTGAATGTAAGGCCCCCAGCAGAGAGAGCAGCAGCAGAAGTAGTGTCAGAGGGCGTAATCCAAGTTTCAGTAATGGCTAGTAGGTGTAGGGAGTTGGAAATGAAAAGGTCATGAGTGGGGACCAGTTTGTTACAAACAGATCTGGCATTCCAGAGGGCACAGGATAGGGGGTATGAGTTTGTGGGAGAGATGTGAATTAGATTTTCAGGGTTGCTGTAGCGATGAGGTGGGATTAACTTTGAGGGCAGGGATGATGAGAGAGTAGTGATGGTACGGGTGCCTGAGCTAGGAGTGGAAACTGCAGGAGGTGGGCAGGGAGGGAGGTCAGTGTGATGTGGATGGGGGTGTGGGGAGGTGACAGGGAAGGGAGAGAGGGAGCAGGGCTGAGTTGTGGGGTAGCAGGACCATGGGGCAGAGGTGAATGAAAGTGGGGTAACAGGAAAGGTGGGGGAAGGAAACAGAGGGATGGAGGGGAGACAGAGGAGGGGAGAGAGGAGGAGGTGGAGGAGACTAGTGGGGAAGGATAAAGATACATTATTAGGTAGACACTGAGTGATGTGGGGAGTATAAGAAAACCTTGACATAGTGTTAAGTAGGTAAATAGGTTGAAGTAGTGGAAGTAGGAGAGGAGACTGTAAGGCAATCCGAGCAGAAGAATTGCAGAAATGCAGGTGAGAAAAGCAGTGTAGGCTCAAGGGGTGTAGATTTAGTATGAAATGAGTCAAAAGCGTAGATAAAGTGGGTGCAGAAATGTATTTGGAGTGTAAGAAATGAAAGGATTGTGAGAGGTTTAAGAAGCAATGGTAATTATGTTAGATGTTTTAAGTGTTTGCAGGCAAAATTGCATTGGTGCAGCTGTGCTTAAAAAACAAAATTACAATAATACAGATACAGGCATTTGTAGGTGAAATGGATGGTTTATGAAATGTCCAAGTAAGGTAGTTCTGTGCTATGTAATCAGATGCAACAATCAGGAGGTGAGTGATCTGAGGAGTAAGTGACTCACATTTGTTATTAGTTCTTCAGTTTTCTTTGTTTTGTTAGATTGGTGTGCTTCTGTTTTCCTTCTTTTTCACTTCGATTGAACGCTGATTGAACACTGCTGTTATGTGTCAATTTTATCACGCTTTGATAAAAATGCACGCTTAGATCAATAAATGCACAGCCAAATGGCTTTGCACAGCCTACACCATTGGACTTAAGTAGAAGACTATTACAAGTGAAACCAATAATTGAAATCTGTAACCACACCCCACCCCCTCAAATGCCAGGCAATAAATTACCTTAAAAACAACAACCAGGCATTCCACAAAGATTAAACTGGGTCTATATCATTCAAAACTTTAAAAAAGTACTTCAAAATCACATACTATGCAATAATGTTTCAATTTGCATTACCCAGCAGAATTAGCTTTGCATATATAGATATAGTGCAGCAGAATATATTGGTGGTTGTAGTCAATTGTAATTACCTGGAGGTGACAAGAAGAGAAGAAACGTCAATTCACAATCGATATCAGCTGAAGATAAATTAATGCTGATTGAACACTGCTGTTATGTGTCAATTTTATCACGCTTTGATAAAAATGCATGCTTAGATCAATAAATGCACAGCCTACACCATTGGACTTAAGTAGAAGACTATTACAAGTGAAACCAATAATTGAAATCTGTAACCACACCCCACCCCCTCAAATGCCAGGCAATAAATTACCATAAAAACAACAACCAGGCATTCCACAAATATTAAACTGGGTCTATATCATTCAAAACTTTAAAAAAGTACTTCAAAATCACTTACTATGCAATAATGTTTCAATTTGCATTACCCAGCAGAATTAGCTTTGCATATATAGATATAGTGCAGCAGAATATATTGGTGGTTGTAGTCAATTGTAATTACCTGTAGGTGACAAGAAGAGAAGAAATGTCAATTCACAATCGATATCAGCTGAAGATAAATTAACGCTGATTGAACGCTGCTGTTATGTGTCAATTTTATCACGCTTTGATAAAAATGCACGCTTAGATCAATAAATGCACAGCCAAACGGCTTTGCACAGCCTACACCATTGGACTTAAGTAGAAGACTATTACAAGTGAAACCAATAATTGAAATCTGTAACCACACCCCACCCCCTCAAATGCCAGGCAATAAATTACCTTAAAAACAACAACCAGGCATTCCACAAAGATTAAACTGGGTCTATATCATTCAAAACTTTAAAAAAGTACTTCAAAATTACATACTATGCAATAATGTTTCAATTTGCATTACCCAGCAGAATTAGCTTTGCATATATAGATATAGTGCAGCAGAATATATTGGTGGTTGTAGTCAATTGTAATTAACTGTAGGTGACAAGAAGAGAAGAAACGTCAATTCACAATCGATATCAGCTGAAGATAAATTAACGCTGATTGAACGCTGCTGTTATGTGTCAATTTTATCACGCTTTGATAAAAATGCACGCTTGGATCAATAAATGCACAGCCAAACGGCTTTGCACAGCCTACACCATTGGACTTAAGTAGAAGACTATTACAAGTAAAATCAATAATTGAAATCTGTAACCAAACCCCCCCCCACCTCAAATGCCAGGCAATAAATTACCTTAAAAACAACAACCAGGCATTCCACAAAGATTAAACTGGGTCTTTATCATTCAAAACTTTAAAAAAGTACTTAAAAATCACATACTATGCAATAATGTTTCAATTTGCATTACCCAGCAGAATTAGCTTTGCATATATAGATATAGTGCAGCAGAATATATTGGTGGTTGTAGTCAATTGTAATTACTCAGCAGAATTAGCTTTGCATATATAGATAGAGTGCAGCAGAATATATTGGTGGTTGTAGTCAATTGTAATTACCCAGCAGAATTAGCTTTGCAAATATAGATATAGTGCAGCAGAATATATTGGTGGTTGTAGTCAATTGTAATTACCCAGCAGAATTAGATCTTCATATATATAGTGCAGCAGAATATATTGGTGGTTGAAGTAAATTGTAATTACCCAGCAGCAGCTCTACTGCACTCAACATCACCAGTGCTCACAATATATATAATGCTATATACTATGCCATAGTGGTGCTTACTATATAACACCTCCTACTGCGTTCCCCCTGGCAATGAGCATGACACCCAGAGAGTGAAACCCCTGGCAATGAGCATGACACCCAGCACGTGAAACTCTTGGCGTTGAGCAGTTTTTGTAAAAGTAATTAGAAGCTTTACTGTAGGGCATAGTGTATCACAGATATTGTGGTGTGTGACATAATATGTTCCAAAGGGCATTAATGTGTGGGGCTTAACATGGTGGAAATTACTGTACTTTTTTCCCTGTGGTGGCCGAGGTCTGTTGGTGCAGGGTCAAGAACTAGGGTGTAAGGTAGTCTTTGCCTGCAAGGCTACGCTCATTTTATGGAGACCATACCCATACATTTAAGTGTGGCATATACCTGCGCTTGCTCGCGGGGTGAGAACATCTCCCTAATTGAATTCAGCGATATGAATAGAGGTTGTGCAGCAGCCACAGAAAGGGTTAATCTCTGCAGCTTGTCACTAAATTACATTGTTGCAATTTTAGCTGGGAGCTGCAATAATTACTCTAATACATAACACAGCCAACACTTCTATATTCACACAATATACTGCATGGTGAATATAGAAGTGGTGCTTGCTAAACAGCACCTCCTACTGCATTCCACATCACCGCTGGTCACACTCATATCAGGCCCATAATGCTGTATACTATGCCATAGTGGTGCTTACTATATAACACCAGGTGCTGTGCAGTGGTCAAAACACACTAACTGGTCCCATGCTGTTGTTGAACTAAAGGCCTATACACACGATGAGATTCGGTCTATGCTAATAGGTTTAAAAAGGTTACATAAAAGCTACTTTATGTATTTATTCATTAAAGTTTTTAAGTTGTATTTTACAACCATACAATGATATGATATATAATGTATCGTATAATCATTACATAATGTTGATGGCATTGAATTGTCTCTGCCTTGACTAGTGGCAGCAGCTTCAGCACTAGGTGGAAGTGGATCTTGATCTTTCCCTATTTTACCCTCCACCTTTTTGTTCTCCATTTTTTAATGTGTGGAATTATATGCCAGTAATATATCTGGAATTAGACGGTGGTAATGTCTGGAATTAGATACCACTAGATAGATACCAGATATCACTGTGACTGGAATGATGACATATGCACAGTGACAGGACACTACCACAGCACCCTACAGCAGCCATATGCGGCACAAGACACTGGAGTATTAGTAATGTACTGTAGTATACTGAGCACCACAAGACAATGAGCAGTGATACGGAGCACTGATGAGATTACTAGAACTGACACTGAGCAGCCAGATGCAGCACTGGACTATTAGTAATGTTCTGTAGTATACTGAGCACCACAATGCAGCACAAGACAATGAGCAGTGATACTGAGCACTGATGAGGATACTAGAACTGACACTGAGCAGCAAGATGCAGCACTGGACTATTAGTAATGTACTCTAGTATACTGAGCACCACATTGCAGCACAAGACAATGAGCAGTGATACTGAGCACTGATGAGGATACTACTGAGAACTGACACTGAGCAGGAGAGACACACTGCAATTTCATCTTGCGCCTCTTTTTTTATTTATCTTTGCATCATGTGCTGTTTGGGGCTATTTTTTTAAGTGCCATCCTGTCTGACACTGCAGTGCCACTCCTAGATGGGCCAGGTGTTTGTGCTGCCCACTTGGGTCGCTTAGCTTAGTCATCCAGGGACCTTGGTGCAAATTTTAGGACTAAAAATAATATTGGGAGGTGTGAGGTGTTCAGAATAGACTGGAAAGGAGTAGAAATTATGGTTATTGAGCTTAATACTATAGGATCAAAATTACCCCCAAATTCTATGATTTTAGCTGTTTGAGGTTTTAAAAAAAAATCACCCGAATACAAAACCCGAAAGGGTGGTTTTGCCAAAACGCGTCCGTATCCAAAACACAACTGCGGATCCGAAACCAAAACCAAAACATGAAACACGAAAAATGCCCGCTGCACATCTCTAGTTAGGGGAGAAGCATGTAGCCTTGTAGACTATGCACAGCTATATCTAGAAAAATATACGATCTAATCTTTAACCAACCAATGCAAGAAAGTATTTAATGTGAAAATACGAAACACTAGACTAATTGGAGGTGCGCCCTAAAGCAAATTACAATGTTAGGATTAGGGGGTTCGGAAAGACCTCTAGTGTAAACACTACTATATACATTTTAAGATA
This sequence comes from Pseudophryne corroboree, assembly GCF_028390025.1. Lineage (NCBI taxonomy): Eukaryota > Metazoa > Chordata > Amphibia > Anura > Myobatrachidae > Pseudophryne > Pseudophryne corroboree. The sequence goes on from NW_026968393.1 coordinate 53,110, forward strand.
GGAAGGTACAAATTACATATTCACATTGCATCTATGGGCTGGATTCAAATGTCCCTTTCCTCCCTCAATCGTGCCCGTCAGCAGCTATTCTAATGTTGCTGCCAACGGGTGCGACATGTTTATTTCAGCTAGCTACCCCCAGGGGAAACAAGCTGAAATGTGTGCAAAGAGACCCATTTGGGCAACCAAACGGTGTCTTTTCATGATCGCGCCCATTACTTTATTCAGGTTTAGGTGCTTTGTGCACCTAAACCAGAGTGTAATGGGCGCAATAATTGAGGGCATTTGAATTTCCCTTATATGTGTGTGTGTGTGATATACACACAGACACACATACTGTATTTCTTTATATAATGGACACCTCAGTTTCTATTCATTCATGTCCTGCCCCCTACTCTGTCAGACCCCTTCCCCTCTACTTTTCTGACCCCAAACGCCACTCATTCTTGTTGAGTGCTGGTGGGCCCATTCAGAATTTTGCTATGGGGCCCACAAAGGTCTAGTTACGCCACTGGGCAGGGTTGTAGAGGAGGCGGTGCAAGGCATCCTGGGAACAGTCAAAGCTTTAGCCTGTTGGTGCCTTGGATCAAGATCCAACTCTACACCCCGATGTTAGTGTAGTGCCTTTTGGGGTTAAGGTTTTACAGAAAGTTACAGGTTTTTTTAATTTAGTAAAATATGCCCCATTTTAAAGATAGGGCATTTACATTTAGGAAAACTACAGGTAGTTTTTCCCCCACCGAACATAATACCCCTTTTTGGTGGTACTCGTATTATCAGAAATGTATAAAAACATTTTCCATTGTATCAATCATGTAACGTGTGGCCCTACTGGAAATCACGGTTGTCTCTTCACCGTCGACACAGGAGTCAGTATCCATGTCGGCGTCTGTATCTGCCATCTGAGGTAACGGCCGCTTTAGAGCCCCTGACGGCCTATGAGACGTCTGGACAGGCACAAGCTGAGTAGCCGGCTGTCTCATGTCAACCACTGTTTTTATATAGAGCTGACACTGTCACGTAATTTTCAACAGTACATCCACTCAGGTGTCGACCCCCTAGGGGGTGACATCACTGTTACAGACACTCCGTCTCAACATCATTTTTCTCCTCATATATGTCGACACAAACGTACCGACACACAGCACACACACAGGGAATGCTCTGATAGAGGACAGGACACCACTAGCCCTTTGGGGAGACAGAGGGAGAGTATGCCAGCACACACCAGAGCGCTATATATATACAGGGATAACCTTATATAAGTGTTTTTCCCCTTATAGCTGCTGTATGTTTTAATACTGCGCCTAATTAGTGCCCCCCTCTCTTTTTTAACCCTTTCTGTAGTGTAGTGACTGCAGGGGAGAGCCAGGGGAGCTTCCCTCCAACTGAGCTGTGAGGGAAAATGGTGCCAGTGTGCTGAGGAGATAGGCTCCGTCCCCTTTCCGGCGGCCTTATCTCCCGGTTTTTTGTATATTTTGGCAGGGGTTAAATGCATCCATATAGCCCAGGAGCTATATGTGATGTATTTTTTGCCATGTAAGGTATTTCTGTCGTGTTTTATTGCGTCTCAGGGCGCCCCCCCCAGCGCCCTGCACCCTCAGTGACCGGAGTATGAAGTGTGCTGAGAGCAATGGCGCACAGCTGCAGTGCTGTGCGCTACCTTATTGAAGACAGGAACGTCTTCTGCCGCCGATTTTTCCGGACCTCTTCGCTCTTCTGGCTCTGTAAGGGGGCCGGCGGCGCGGCTCCGGGACCCATCCAGGCTGGACCTGTGATCGTCCCTCTGGAGCTAATGTCCAGTAGCCAAGAAGCCCAATCCACTCTGCACGCAGGTGAGTTCGCTTCTTCTCCCCTTAGTCCCTCGATGCAGTGAGCCTGTTGCCAGCAGGTCTCACTGAAAATAACAAACCTAAACTAAAACTTTCACTAAGAAGCTCAGGAGAGCCCCTAGTGTGCACCCTTCTCGTCGGGCACAGAAATCTAACTGAGGCTTGGAGGAGGGTCATAGGGGGAGGAGCCAGTGCACACCAGCTAGTCCTAAAGCTTTCTTTAGATGTGCCCAGTCTCCTGCGGAGCCGCTATTCCCCATGGTCCTTACGGAGTCCCCAGCATCCACTTAGGACGTTAGAGAAAATAAGGATAAAGTGGACTACAGAAACTGATGCTCTAACCAAAGGAGAGAGAGAGAGAGAGAAAAGCACAAGGGAAAGTGAGCAATCGGAACACCATAGAGAGAGGAGAGATAGAAATGCCTGAAAAAGTAAAGGGGGTTGGGTATGGCATCCGGCGCTCGGGATTCCAGCAGTCACATGATACCTAATCCTAATCCTAACCCTCTGGGGGGGGTGGCGGATAGGGCTAACCCTCAGGGGGTGGCAGCTAGGACTAACCCCCCCCCCCACCTCCTAGTGCCTTCCCTAACACCCCCTCCTCCGGTCCTAACCCTCCCTCCAATACTCGCCTTCGGGATGTTGGCTGTCTGTGTGCCGGCATCAGTCTCCCAAGTGGTGTCAGGATTCCAACATCGGTCAAATGACCGCCGGTATACCGTCTGCCGGGATGGTAAATGTATCCTGAGGACAGGTAGTGAGTGTGGAGGGATAGGTGGTTCAGTAAAATGTAACAGCTCAAACTGCGATCATTCACTGATAAATTGATTTATATCTCTCCCTTTTTAACCATTGCAGTCATAAAAGCAATGTTTTTTAAACTTTTAAATAAAGCTTGTTAGCATCCCCAGCACACTGTATATGCTGGGAGATGTAGTTCTCAATATGAAAACATTTAATTACTGTATGAACTCTAATTCCCCAACTGAAACCTCTCACAAACACACACTCCTAAATCTAGTACACACACACACATTTCCCCAGTACTGACAACTCTCATCACTTCCACACACTGACAACTCCCTCCTGCTCCTCTCCCCACTGACACTGACAGCTCCCTCACAGTCACACACATCCTCCACCCCCCCACACACACACTGATAGCACACATGCACAAATCCCCCCCTCCTCGACACTAACTGTCACGGACTGCTTGGGCAGCAGGGGGCAGGCTCTGACTTGAAGTGCTGAAATTCAACAGCTCTCTCGAACTTGCAAGGCATGGCTGTGCAGCTGTCTCCAGCCATCTCCTTGCCCACTGTGTAATTTGTGGCGTTCTCTGATGTTCCCCGCTCTGCCTCTACAACCGGCACATAATGTACAGCAGTGGTGACTCCAGAGTATGGGCCTGGAGAACTCTGCCTACCGGGGGGTAGGGATTAATAATTTCAAAGGGGCAGAGCTAGGAGTGAAGCAGTGGACAGCAGTTGAGGGGCGTTTCAAACTGTAACAGGGTTGGGACAATTTCAGTATCCTTCCCTCACCGTCTAATTGGTCAGTCCCACGCTGATTGCCATAGCGCCCTTTCGAGACTGCAGAACTCTATCCCTTAGCCACGGTTGGCACAGCTGGATGGTGCCCCTGGCAAGTGCCATCCTGGCCAAGGGGTAGATACGCCCCTGAGGGTCAGGGCCAGCAACAGAAATCTCGGGGCCCAGTACACTGATATCTCTGGGGCCCCCTCAACCCCCCCTTAACTTGGCAGAGGGATCTTTAAAAAAAAATGGAGCCTTTGACTCGGACCGTCAGTGAGGCCGGTAGGTGGTTTTCATACTGGGCTATCCAGCTCTTCGGTGGCGGTGGCAGGGACATTCAGAAAAGGGCCAGCACAGCAACATGCATAATAATGGCAATACAGTATGGACCACAGGGACTGGACAAAGTGATGGGGTAAAAGGAGGGGGGAGGGTTTAGTTGGCCTGTTAATTGTTTTCCTGCTTAAATTGAGCAGTTGGTGGATACACTTTAAAAAGCAATATTGGCACTGTGGCCCCATTATTTCTGTTCTCAATACTTGGAGCCCTGAACAAGTGTCCCCTTTGTCCCCCCTGTCACCGGGCCTGTTCAGGCGTTACCTATGGAGAAGCTGCGACATGACATCCTAGGACACGATACTGCACCATGCATCACCATTATATTTCAGTGTGCCATGTCAATATTTAAATCTTGTTCTGTGTGACGTGAGTTGTAAATGGTTGAAAATCTCTGTGCTACAGTATCGTCACCATGTAGTTATAACAACACCGCAAAACCACCAAAAGACGTGTTTTGGTAGAGGGACTGCTGGAGGGGCCCATTGGGGCCCCCAGTTTGCTACCCCACCCCAGTATACCTGTGCTGTAGCCAGTGGAAGGGGCACTATCTTCCCGGTGATCTCTTCGGGAAGATGGTGCCGCACATAGAAAGCAAAGACTCTGGCTGCACTCTCCTGCCCTCGCTCTAAGCAAGGTGATCGGGCCACAAAAGGACCCCTGTCGGACCCCGGCCTGTGGGCCACAAAAGGATGCATTGGGGGCGGCATGCGGCCCATGGGTTTGACACCCCTGCCCTAGAGTATCACAATTTGTTTCACGGCACCCCTAGGCCAAAGTTTTTTTTATTGAGAAATTCAGAAAAAAATATAAAATTAAGTAAATTGTGTTTATAGCATGTCATCCTCAGGTTCAGTTATGTTGTGAGGGAATGGTTTTGCCAATTTAATAAAGTATAAATAATTTTAATTGGTCCTGGACCACCAAACTATGCTACCAGTGCAAGAACCCCAGTTTGGAAACTACTGCCATAAAATAAACCTTTTTTGTTTTTTTTAAACTACATGTAATACACCTTAGATCTCAGTTCCTAAAAGGTTTTAAACCTTTGCATACAGTAAACTACACATATTTAAAAATCCTACACCGGGCACAAGTGCTCACGGGCCAATTTCATGGCAGTCTCGGATAGGAGGGCATTGTGGATTCACCAAGGGAATGCTGATGCTGACTCCAAGAAGAAAGGGAGTCTCTTCCCTATGAAGGTGAAGCCTTGTTTGGCGACGGCCTAGTTAATTTGATCTCGGCAGCTCCCGCAGGTAAGTCATCCTTCTTGCCCTATGTTCCCTCTCAACGGATGAAGACGCATCATTATCTGACGCAGTCATTTCGGCCCAATAGATATGCAAGAAGTTAAGATTCCCCTTTCTTTGCAGGTAGAGGAAGGAAAAGAGGGAAGAGGTCTGTAGCCTCTTCAAGATCGCAGGAGCAGAGATCGTCCTCTGCTTTTACCAAATCCACTGCATGACGCTAGGGCTCTCTTGCAGGAGCCCGCACCAGTGGGGGGCACGTCTAAAACTCTTCAGTCAGTTCTGGATTCATTGGGACCTGGACTCGTGGGCTTTACAAATAGTGTCCCAAGGGTACAAACTGGGGTTTCAAGACGTTCCCCCTCACCGATTGTTCAAATCAGCCTTAGTCAGCAGGGAGAAGGTTTTTATTCAAGCCTCTTCGTGGTCCCGAAGCCGGACGGCTCAGTCAGACCAATCTTAAATCTGAAATCCCTTAATTTCTACCTAAAGAAATTCAATTTCAAGATGGAATCTCTCAGGGTAGTGATCTCCAGTCCGGGGGATAAAGGAGATTTCATGGTTTTGGTAGACATAAAGGATGCCTACTTATATGTTCCCATTTAGCCACTGAATCAAGCTACCTGAGGTTTGCAATTCAGGATTGTCATTACCAATTTCAGACGTTGCCGTTTGGTCTGTCCACGGCTCCGAGGATTTTCACCAGGGTGATGGCGGAAATGATGGTTCTCCTTCGCAAGCAAGGAGTCACAATTATCCCGTACTTGGATGATCTCCTGATAAAGGCGAGATCCAGGGACCAGTTGGTGCAAAACATCTACTCTCCCTGACAGTTCTTCAACAACATGGTTGGCTCCTAAACTTGCCAAAATCGCAGTTGGTCCCAATGACGCGGTTGTTGTTTTTGGGAGTGATACTGGACACAGAAGAGGTTTTCTTCTAGTGGAAAGGCTCTGGAGATCCAGAGTCTGGTCAAACAAATTCTGAAACCAGCAAGAGTGTTAATCCATCAATGCATTCAGTTGCTGGGGAAGATGGTTGCGGCCTACGAGGCCATTCAGTTTGGCAGGTTCCATGCCAGAGTGTTCCAGTGGGACCTGTTGGACAAGTGGTCCGGATCCCACCTACACATGCACCGGAGGATAATCCTGTCTTCCAAGACCAGAATCTCACTCCATTGGTGGCTGCACAGTTCTCACCACCTAGAGGGGCGATGGTTCGGGATCCAGGACGGGATCCTAGGGACCACGGATGCAACCCTCTGAGGCTGGAGAGCAGTCACACAGGGGGAAAACATCCAAGGAAGATGGTCAAGTCTTCCTTGGATGTTTTCATCTCCACATAAATGTTCTTGAGTTAAGGGCCATTTAATAACTGCAGACACAGTACGCACTGGGACGGGTGCCCAGCATCCTCTACGGACTAAGAGAAAAGGATGTACCGGTAGGTATTAAAATCCTATTTTCTCTACCGTCCTAGAGGATGCTGGGGACTCCGTAAGGACCATGGGGATAGACGGGCTCCGCAGGAGACATGGGCACTTTAAGAAAGACTTTAGTTCTGGGTGTGCACTGGCTCCTCCCTCTATGCCCCTCCTCCAGACCTCAGTTTGATACTGTACCCAGTGGAGACTGGGTGCTTTTCAGGAGCTCTCCTGAGCTTTCTGACAGAAAGTATTTTGTTAGGTTTTTAATTTTCAGGGAGCACTGCTGGCAACAGACTCCCTCATCGAGGGACTGAGGGGAGAGAAGCAGCCCTACTCTCTGAGTTGCAAGGTCCTGCTTCTTAGGCTACTGGACACCATTAGCTCCAGTGGGATTGGTACGCAGGATCTCACCCTCGCCGTCCGTCCCAGAGCCGCGCCGCCGTCCCCCTCGCAGAGCCGGAAGATAGAAGCCGGGTGAGTATGAGAAGAAAAGAAGACTTCAGAGGCGGCAGAAGACTTCATGATCTTCACTGAGGTAACGCACAGCACTGCAGCTGTGCGCCTTTGCTCCCATACACCTCACATACTCCGGTCACTGTAAGGGTGCAGGGCGCAGGGGGGGCGCCCTGGGCAGCAATATAAACCTCTTTCGCAAAAATATAACATATATACAGCTGGGCACTTTATATATGTATAAGCCCCCACCAATTTTACAGTTTAAGCGGGACAGAAGCCCGCCTCCGAGGGGGCGGGGCTTCTCCCTCAGCACTCACCAGCGCCATTTTTTCTCCACAGCACCGCTGAGAGGAAGCTCCCCGGACTCTACCCTGCTTATACCACGTTAGACAAGAGGGTTGAAAAGAGGGGGGGGGGGGGGCACATAATTCGCAAATTACATACAGCAGCACCACTGGGCAAACATTAAGTTACTGTTTTATTCCTGGGTTATATAGCGCTGGGGGGTGTGCTGGCATACTCTCTCTCTGTCTCTCCAAAGGGCCTTGTGGGGAAACTGTCTTCAGAAAAAGCATTCCCTGTGTGTGAAGTGTGTCGGTACACGTGTGTCGACATGTCTGAGGAAGAAGGCTATATTAGAGAGGAGCGGGAGCAAATGAATGTGGTGTCTCCGCCGACAGCTGATTGGATGGATATGTGGAATGTTTTAAATGCTAGTGTAAACTCATTGCACAAAAGATTAGACAAGGCAGAAGCTTTGGGACAGTCAGGGTTTCAACCCATGCCTGATCCTATGTTGCAGGGACTGTCAGGGTCTCATAAGCGCCCACTATCCCAGATTGTTGACACAGATACCGACACGGATTCTGACTCCAGTGTCGATTACGATGATGCAAAGTTACAGCCAAAATTGGCAAAATCCATTCGATTTATGATTATGGCAATAAAAGATGTTTTGCACATCACAGAGGAACCCCCTGTCGCTGACAAGAGGGTACATATGTACAAGGGAAAGAAGCCTGAGGTAACCTTTCCCCCCTCACACGAGCTGAACGAGTTATGTGAAAAAGCTTGGGAATCTCCAGATAAAAGACTGCAGATTTCCAAAAGGATTCTTATGGCGTATCCTTTCCCATCAACGGATAGGTTACGATGGGAATCCTCCCCTAGGGTGGACAAAGCATTAACACGCTTATCCAAGAAGGTAGCCCTCCCGTCCCAGGATACGGCTACCCTCAAAGAGTGTGCTGACCGCAAACAGGAGATTACCCTGAAGTCCATTTATACACATTCAGGTACCTTACTCAGACCGGCAATTGCGTCGGCCTGGGTGTGTAGTGCTGTAGCGGCATGGACAAATACCTTATCTGAGGGGATGGATAGCCTAGACAAGGATACTATTTTATTGACCCTGGGGCATATAAGAGATGCTGTCCTATATATGTGTGTATGCAAACTACAGGTGGTGCTGCAGGGCCCACACCCTTTTACTTGTCTTGTAGAGCAGCTCTGAAGCTGTTACAGTGCCCAGCTGCTGCAAGAAATCAGCTTGAATGCTTCAGGGGCTTGGGCATGGCCAACATGAGCCCCACACCGAAGGAGGGTGGGGGTGTTTAATGCAAACTTGGGGTTATCCAAGCGCCGCAAAAGGCCGCCATGCCCTGCATGCCCCTTTTCTCTTTTCATATACAGATGAGGGTTCCAGCCAACTTTGGCCCACTGCTTGGATGACATCACCGTATGCAAATCCGTCTGCTGCAGACCTTCCCCAGGAATGCTTGCAATAGTTGTTGCATATGGTTTAATGTCCGACACATGTCCTAACTTGTGGTCTCCCTGCAGTTGTTGTCCCCAGACGAGAGTTCCCTTGTGCTTCCTCAGTTAAATCTCCTTAACTTGACGGGGGTGTGCCCGAGCAGCCACCCTCCCCAGCCCTATCCCAACACATACTTATCTTGCATATGAGATCTCTTGATCATGAAGATAGTTCTCACAGGTTGAGGTTCATCCTGGCCCCGCTCCCCGCTGGAGAGGGCTTCAGCAGAAGGGTGAGTACGTGTGGCCAGAGACCTCCCTTCCCATGTGCAGGCCTGCAGAGTCTGCCGCGCAGGATGGGGCATGTGGCACTCTCCCTCCCAGGGGCTCTTCCAGATGTAGCTCCTCAGCAGTATTTTTCCCGGGCTGCGCGGCGCTCTCCCCGACTGGCATCCGCCCTGGAACACTGCCTTCCTCAACGCAACATCAGCAGGGGGCCCTGGCCTCATCTTTCTCATGTATGTATCATGTATGTGTGTGTGATATATGTATGAATCATATATGTTTGTGATCTATCTATCTATCTATCTATCTATCTATCTATCTATCTATCTATCTATCTATCTATCTATCTATCGTATGTGTGTGTATATATATGTATCTATCATGTATGTATGTATGTATGTATGTATCTATCTTGTATGTATGTGTTCTATCTATCTATCTATCTATCTATCTATCTATCGTGTGTGTGATATATGTATGTATCTATCATGTATGTGTTATATGTATGTATCACACCTTCCTCTATACATATACATACATACATACATACATACATACACACACACACACCTATATCTGTACGTACACTGACATACACACACCAACATCTATACATTAACACGCTGACCCCTAAACGTACACCAACGTACCCACACCTGCATCTATACCTACACATGCTGACACGTGGACGTACACCGGCTTACCCACATGTGAATCTATACATACATGTGCTGACACCTGGACATACACTGATGTACCCACACCTAACATCTATACATACACATGCTAACACCTGGACGTATACAGACGTACCCACATTTGCATCCATGCATATATAGATGTAGGTGTGTGTACGTCAGTGTACGTCCAGGTGTCAACGCGTGTATGTATAGATGCAGGTGTGGGTACGTCTGTGTATGTCCAGGTGTCAGAATGTGTATGTATAGATGCAGGTGTGGGAAGGTCAGTGTAGGTTCAGGTGTCAGCGCGTGTATGTATAGATGCAGGTGCTTGTATGTCCAGATGTCAGTGCATGTATGTATAGATGCAAGTGTGGGTACGTCGGTGTATGTCCATTTGTCAGCGCGTGTATATATAGATGCAGGTGCTTGTACGTTGGTGTATGTCCAGGTGTCAGCATGTTTATGTATAGATGCAGGTGTGGGAATGTTGGTGTATGTCCAGGTGTCAGGGCGTGTATGTATGGATATTAGGTGTGGGTACATCAGTGTATGTCCAGGTGTTAGCGCATGTATGTATAGATGTATATATACACACACATACGATAGATAGATAGATAGATAGATAGATAGATAGATAGATAGATAGATAGATAGATAGATAGATATTATAAGGGCACGGTCGTGCCCTTATATTAAGGCTGAATCGAACAAACGGAATTCTCCCATAGGGAACTTCTGAGATGGGGGCATGGTGTTTGAGGGGCTACACCTCAAAACTGATTGGACGTACTGAGCTGAAATTTGGCATGGGCGTGTAGAATCGTCACCCGGTGCTGTATGCCAAATTTCAGGGCAAAATAATAAAAAATGAGGAATTGGGAGTAACCTAAAGTTCCAACTGTCAGTTTTTTTCTGTGACTTCCTTTGTGGCTTTTTGACACCGTTTTCCTATAGAGTGAATTAGATATTTTTTGGGAAGGCATAACTCCGGATAGAGGACGAATTAAGACTTGGGGTTTGTTTTACTAGATAGAGTATGCCCCAGTGTAGTGCCTTTTGGGGTTGTGGTTTTTCAGAAAGTTATAGGGTTTTTTTAATTTAGAGAAATATGCCCCATTATAGAGATAAGGCTTTTCAATTTGTTGCGGCTGCGCAGTGGCCGCCAGGAGAGCGAGAGTGAGTGAGGGAAGGGGTCTCGTGCAGGCTGAGGTTATAAAAGTAGCTGCTGGCGGCGGGAGGAGAGCCAGCGGTTCCTGGGTGTGTGCACCTGCGGTCCCTTACAGACTGCAGCGACCCATTAGGACTGTGGAGGAGAGGGGTAGCGGCATAGCAGCCGCAGGCTTACCGAAAGTGCTCACTACTGAGCAATATGGTCCCCTTACCCGAAGTGGGAGCCGCAGCGGGAGGAATAGCTGGAGTTGCGCCGCAGGAGAAAGTCAGAGGACATCCAGAAGAGACATCCGGTGCAGCGCTGACTCCTGACTGACAGCGCTTGCCTACTGAGCGGTGTTTTACCCCCACACCTGAAGCGGGTGCGGGAGCGGCAGCGGCAGCCGGAGAAGACAGCTGTGCTGCACGGAAGAAGTCAGGCAGCAGCAGCAGCAGCACCAGCGGGCTGAGGTGGGGAGGATCAGTATGGTCCCTTACGTGCGGCTCACATTCAGATCCATCCGGCTCCCTTCCCCTCCTCCCCTGCACCCTTAGCAGCCTGCCCCCACATCTCATTCACCCACCGCCGCAGACTCCTCCCCCACACGGTTATTATAATAAGGCTACCCCCTTCCCTCCCTGCTGTGTGTCCAGCCACCCCCCCCTCACCTGCTGTGTGTCCGGCCTACCCCCCCCCTCACCTGCTGTGTGTCCAGCCCCCCCCCCCTCACCTGCTGTGTGTCCAGCCCCCCCCCCCTCACCTGCTGTGTGTCCGGCCTACCCCCCCCCCCTCCCTGCTGTGTGTCCAGCCACCCCCCCCTCACCTGCTGTGTGTCTGGCCTACCCCCCCCTGCTGTGTGTCCAGCCCCCCCCCCCCTCCCTGCTGTGTGTCCGGCCTACCCCCCCCCCCTCCCTGCTGTTTGTCCGGCCTACCCCCCCCTCCCTGCTGTGTGTCCAGACCCCCCCCCTCACCTGCTGTGTGTCCAGCCACCCCCCCCCTCACCTGCTGTGTGTCCGGCCTACCCCCCCTTCCCTGCTGTTTGTCCGGCCACCCTCCCCTCCCCTGCTGTGTGTCCGGCGGCCTACCCCCCCCCCCTCCCTGCTGTGTGACCGGCCTACCCCCCCCTCACCTGCTGTGTGTCCAGCCCCCCCCCCTCACCTGCTGTGTGTCCAGCCCCCCCCTCCTCCCCTGCTGTGTGTCCGGCCTACCCCCCCCTCCCTGCTGTTTGTCCGGCCACCCTCCCCTTCCCTGCTGTGTGTCCGGCCACCCTCCCCTTCCCTGCTGTGTGTCCGGCCACCCTCCCCTCCCCTGCTGTGTGTCCGGCCACCCTCCCCTCCCATGCTGTGTGTCCGGCCACCCTCCCCTCCCCTGCTGTGTGTCCGGCCTACCCCCCCCTCCCCTGCTGCGTGTCCAGCCCCCCCCCCCCTCACCTGCTGCGTGTCCAGCCCCCCCCCCCTCCCCCCCCCCCCTCACCTGCTGTGTGTCCAGCCCCCCCCTCACCTGCTGTGTGTCCAGCCACCCCCCCTCCCCTGCTGTGTGTCCGGCCTACCCCCCCCTCCCTGCTTTTTGTCCGGCCACCCTCCCCTCCCCTGCTGTGTGTCCTGCCTACCCCCCCTCCCTGCTGTGTGTCCAGCCACCCCCCCCCTCACCTGCTGTGTGTCCGGCCTACCCTCCCCCCCCCTCCCCTCCCCTGCTGTTTGTCTGGCCACCATCCCCTCCCCTCCCCTGCTGTGTGTTCGGCAACTCCCCCCTCTTCCTGCTGTGTTCGGCCACCCCCTACCCCCTCCCCTCCCTGCCGTGTGTCCGGTCACCCTCCCCTCTCTGCTGTGTGTCCAGCCACCCCCCCCCCCCCCCTCTCTGCTGTGTGTCCGGCCACCCCCCCCAGACACGCAGCGCCTGACACACAGACATGCAACACCTGACACGCATACGCATATGCAGCGCCTGACGCACACGCACACAGCACCTGACACACACACACACACACAGCACCTGACACACACGCACACACACAGCACCTGACACACACACACACAGCACCTGACACTCACACGGACCTGACACACGCGCACACACTCACACGCAGCACCTGACACACGCACACACAGACGCAGCACCTGACACTCACACGGACCTGACACACACGCACACACTCACACGCGGTGCCTGACGCACATAGACACGCGGCGCCTGACGCACACGCGGCGCCTGACGCACACGCGGCGCCTGACGCACACGCGGCGCCTGACAGACACGCGGCGCCTGACAGACACGCGGCGCCTGACACACACGCACAGGCAGCGCCTGGCACACACGCACAGGCAGCGCCTGACACACACGCAGCGCCTGACACACACAGACACGCAGCGCCTGACACACACAGACACGCAGCGCCTGACGCACAGGCAGCGCCTGACACACACGCGCCTGACACACGCAGCGCCTGACACACGCAGCGCCTGACACACGCAGCGCCTGACACACACACGCACCTGACACTCACATGCTCCTGACACACGCAGCACCTGACATACTCACACGCAGCACCTGACACACACGCAGACACGCAGCATCTGACACACACACACGCAGCACCTGACACACACACGCAGCACCTGACACACAGACACGCAGCGCCTGACACACACGCAGACACGCAGCGCCTGACACACACGCAGACACGCAGCGCCTGACACACACGCAGACACGCAGCGCCTGACACACACGCAGCGCCTGACACACACGCAGCGCCTGACACACATGCAGCGCCTGACACACACGCAGTTAATATAGGAGAAAACCCCCCAGAGCTGTGCTTTGTGGACACTTTTCAGAGAACAAATTTGTTAGCATAAAAATAAAGCCAGAAAATGAAGAGCTGTTTAATCACGCAATTTGATTTTTTTGCCAGCATATTTCTTTTTCTCTGCAACCCACTGCTAAATTGTGCTTCCTAGATGTTTTTATAAAATCACTGAATCAAATCTAACTCTGATTACATCAGAGAAGGCCAGGTACCCTACACCATAACAGGGGGTATGAAATTTGACTTGTCTACTTAAAGATCACCAAAATCTGATAACAAGGTCAATTAGGTCCCTGGGTGGGATTGAACCACCAACCTTTTGGTTAATAGCCGTACATACTAACTGATTGCGCCACAGAGACACTTTGCAAAAGTTCATACTGACAAAGGCTAATAAGCATTCATCTAAAACGTTTCCTAGAAAAACTTTAAAAAGTCAATAATCTGGAGAGTTTTTGTAAGATGTTTCTTCCATCAACCAACGAAGAAACACATTGGTACTTTCCCATGATGAGTGAGTGCTTCAGGATCTCTTGCACTTACATGTGCAGCAGAGTACTGCAATGGAAGCATGCTAGGCCCATAACCCAGAGGTAGGCAGATTGAAACTATCCTCTGCTATATGCATTTTTTTTTTGTTAATTAAAGTAATCCAAAACTGGGATTGATATTTTGGCTCTTTTATTTTTACTTAAAGTACAATAACTTTTACCATTTTAATTTGTTTTAATAGTATATTGACAGTATTGTTTTCTTTCAAAAATCCACTTCATTTTCTTTACCCTATTATTAAAATGGTAATTGACAAAAACAAACTACATTGTCACCAGAAGAGCAATACAAAATGTACAAGTGATATATTAAAATCATCTTTCCAGCTTGAATTTCAATGATGCATTGGGGCAACGATTTTGTGAGAAACATCTTCACCCTTAAATAAAGATTTTCTTAATTCCTTACCTGTGTGCTAATTAGATATCACCTTGTTTTCACATTAAACAGACTTCCACATGAGAAAGCAGCAAGGATGCAGTGGCGTTAATGTTTCCTGGTGTCAACCTGTATTATTTCAGTAGACATTGAAATGAGGATGCATCTTGCTGCCTTTCCAATGAAGCAAGTTTAATTTAGTAATAGGTGAAAAACCATCCCTACAAAGGTGTTAATCAGAGACTTGGCTTTGTGGACACTTTTCAGAGAACAAATTTGTTAGCATAAAAATAAAGCCAGAAAATATGAAGAGCTGTTTAATCACGCAATTTGATTTTTTTGCCAGCATATTTCTTTTTCTCTGCAACCCACTGCTAAATTGTGCTTCCTAGATGTTTTTATAAAATCACTGAATCAAATCTAACTCTGATTACATCAGAGAAGGCCAGGTACCCTACACCATAACAGGGGGTATGAAATTTGACTTGTCTACTTAAAGATCACCAAAATCTGATAACAAGGTCAATTAGGTCCCTGGGTGGGATTGAACCTCAACGCAACATCAGCAGGGGGCCCTGGCCTCATCACCATCCCAGGTCTTTCTCATGTATGTATCATGTATGTGTGTGTGATATATGTATGAATCATATATGTTTGTGATATATATATATATATATATATATATTCCATAGACAAAAAACCTTACGGTTTCACATGTCCCATTAAGGCTTCTTAGACATGATCGAAATTTCAGAAGCCTGTTGTAACTCTTCCACTCAAACTCCAAAAAGCAATGAAATTCCGATCATTAAGGCTGACGCCTTAATGGACGTGTTCCTTGCGCAATACAGATATGGTATGCCATCACAGCCTGTGGGTAAGTGCAGATTCAGCACTCTCACAGAGTGAGATTGCTGTCACTCACACAATGGTGGAGCTGCTAATTCACAGATTTGTGTGCTCATTGGAATACACACATGCAGTCTATGCAACTGAAGGTCTGAGCAGTTTTGTGGTGCTCCCATCCCACACAGTGCCCACAACCATCCCATTCAGTCAACACAACAAAGCCACCTTGTTACAACATCCTTCTAACTCCATACATCCATCTCACTTAGTATACACATTTAGCTCCCTCAAACATCTTGGTTAATTGCTAAACTATAATACCCCATCTACGGTCTATGCATCTACACTTACTTCCCCTATACACCCCCATGCTGCCCGGTCTTCCCCAATCCCTACTGCTGTGTTCTCCCATCTGTGCTAGTCTGTACTAACTTATCTGTACCATCTGTCTTTCCCCACCTGTGCATTGTCTGTACCACCGTTTCCTTCTCTCTGTGCTGCTCAGTGTTTCCTTCTTCAACGTCACTCCGCCTCCTCCAGTACATGGCACACTGTCTTCTCTCCCATCTGCACCAGTTTTCTACCCATCCATGCCAGTGTTTTCAACCCATCTGCACCATTTCCCCCATCTGCACCGCTCTGTCTCCCTTCCCATACTTGCTGCTTAATCTACCCCCTATCCACACCACTCTTACCCTATTCATGTAGCTGACATCCTGAAGGTAAATTTAGTGGATCCTGCACTCTTGGCAGGGGGATAACCGCCACAGCCCACCCCCCAGTGGTCCGGAAACGCCTCCGTTGTGCAGACCATGCCCTGCCAATGGCATTCTAACGCTGTTTGCACGCCCCCCTCCTTCCCCGCAACCACCTCTGCCTATCAATCAGGCAGGGTGATAGCATCTCACTGGGCTCCTGGGGTACGCACGCGCAGTGCGGCCATTGCACGTGCGTACCTCACAAACTAATTCAGACTTCAATCGCTGCTGCTGCTGCGGTCTGAATTACCCCCTGTGTTTCTCTGTCCCCCCCATTAGTGCTGCTTAGTGTTCCCTCTATCCACACACTTCTGTTCCCCCATCCACACCGCTCTCCTCCCTCCAATCAACAACACTCTTACCTCATCTGAGCAGCTTTGTCTTCCGCTCAGACCTTCAGTTGCATAGACTGCATGTGTGTATTCCAATGAGCACACAAATCTGTGAATTAGCAGCTCCACCATTGTGTGAGTGACAGCAATCTCACTCTGTGAGAGTGCTGAATCTGCACTTACCCACAGGCTGTGATGGCATACCATATCTGTATTGCGCAAGGAACACGTCCATTAAGGCGTCAGCCTTAATGATTGGAATTTCATTGCTTTTTGGAGTTTGAGTGGAAGAGTTACAACAGGTTTCTGAAATTTCGATCATGTCTAAGAAGCCTTAATGGGACATGTGAAACCGTAAGGTTTTTTGTCTATGGAATTTCATCGCTTTTTTTAAATTTATTTTTTTTATTCAGAAATGTAAAATTTCACTTAAAGAATAAACATTTGATTTTTTAAATGTTTAATGAAAATGTTCGTATAACATCACTGTTCTGTGCAAAATTATTTTATTAACCAAACCAAATTGTTTAAGGTCCGTACACACTTAACGATTTAATGAGCGACGTCGCTCATTTTATCGTTAAGTGTGTATGCAGCCAGCGACAAACGATGCGCGGCCCCGCGGGTCGGCAACAATCTTCGCTGTCGGTAGGGCATGCAGGAAGGATGTGGACTGTCGTCCACGACCTTCATGCAGGGCTGGCGGGGGCGTGACGTCACTGAGCGATATGAGCGGTCATATCGCTCAGTGTGTACAGTCGGCCGCCGGCCGGCCCGGGAGGGGAAACATTAGACGATGTAGCTCACAGAGCGACATCGTTTAATGTGTACGGGCCTTTAGACTTTGGTCAAAATATTTTGCTGCCTTTGCAGCTGATGCAGGGAGGGGGGTAGGCGGCAGCAGCCTGTAACTGAGGCTGGAGGTAGGCGTGAAATGCATTGCTTGTACGTGTGAGTGCGTGGTGTCAGGTGCTGCGCGTGTATATGTGTGTGTGTGTCAGGTGCTGCCTGTGTATGTGTGTGTCAGCTCCTGTGTGTATGTGTGTGTCAGGTGCTGCGTGTATATATGAGTGTGTCTGATGGTGCGTGTGTATGCGTCAGCTGCCGCGTGCGTGTGTGTGTGTGTGTGTGTGTGTGTGTGTCAGGTGTTGCGGGTGTATATGTGTGTGAGTATCAGGTGCTCCGCGTGTGTACAAGTGTATGTCTGGTGCTGTGCATGAATACGTATGTCTGTGTCAGGTGATGCGCGTGTACATGAGTGTGCGTCAGGTGCTGCGCGTGTACATGAGTGTGCATTAGGTGCTGCGCGTGTACATGAGTGTGCGTCAGGTGCTGCGTGTGTACATGAGTGTGCGTCAGGTGCTGCGCGTGTACATGTGTGTGCGTCAGGTGCTGCGCGTGTACATGTGTGTACCTCAGGTGCTGCACGTGTCTATGTGTGTGTGAGTAAGGCACTGCGTGTGTATGTGTGTGTCTGATGGTGTGCGTGTATATGCATGTGTCAGGTGCTGCGTGTATATGCATGTGTCAGGTGCTGCGTGTATATGCATGTGTCAGGTGCTGCGTGTATATGCATGTGTCAGGTGCTGCGTGTATATGCATGTGTCAGGTGCTGCGTGTATATGCATGTGTCAGGTGCTGCATGTTTATTTTATTGTGTATAATGGTACGTGTGTGTGTCAGGTGCCGCACGTGTATGTGTGTGTGTGTCAGGTGTTGCGCGTGTATGTGTGGGTCAGGTGCTGCATGTTTATTTTATTGTGTCTGATGCTACGTGTGTGTGTGTGTCAGGTGCCGCACGTGTATGTGTGTGTGTCAGGTGTTGCGCGTGTATGTGTGGGTCAGGTGCTGCATGTTTATTTTATTGTATCTGATGCTACGTGTGTGTGTGTCAGGTGCCGCACGTGTATGTGTGTGTGTCAGGTGTTGCGCGTGTATGTGTGTGTCAGGTGCCGCGCGTGTATGTGTGTGTCAGGTGCCGTTCCCCTTCTTCCCATCCCAGCTCTCTCTGTAGAATACAGCTCTGCACCCAGAGAGAGGGAAAGACTAGGGGGCTGATCACTGCACTGCTCACTTTTTGGTCATGAGTTCGGCCTCCTGTTTCTTCCAGTGCTGTGTTCCTGCAGCCTAGCCCTCCCTGTTGTGCCAGAGAATCAGCCCTTCCTTCCCCTGACAGAGAGAGAGAGCCCGAGGCAGATACACTCTTCCCGTAGCTGGCCTACCCCCAGTACTTCAGCACTGGCCATGCGGCAGTCAACAAAGGAGACCAGCAGGGGGTTCTGGCAGCATCAGCTGTGGCCGCAGCTGGATCGGGGAGGCCTGCAGTGTCTGAGGTGGGCAACACTTCCTCCGCCGCTGTCACCTTCCCCTGCCGGAGAGAAAGCCAGAGACATACCCTTCCCGCAGCTGGGATACCCCTAGTACCTCAGCGCTGGACAGGCAGAAGTCTATGGAGGGGACCGGCAGGGGTTTCGGGCCGCAGCAGTAGCAGCGGCCGCAGTCAGATCAGGGAGGCCTGCAGGGTCAGAACTGGGCAGCACTTCCACCAACACTGTCACCTCTGTGCTGGGCATGTACACCAGTCCGTACGGACGGAGGTGTCCACAACAGGCAGCAGTATAATGAGTCAGACAAACTCATTACACGCTGCCCACTGCTGCGCCGCATGCCCTCGATGGAGGAAGCCTAGATGCGGTCCCCAGCGGCAGCGAGGGAGAAGGGTGATCACATCACCCTTCAACCCGGCACCTCACAATCAGCTGGGGATCTGCAGTAGCTTCATCTCTCTCTTTCTCTCCCTCTCTGACAGCACAGCAGCCCCTCTGGGTCCCATGTAGCTCTGCCCCCCTGCTCACAGTTCACTCGGCCTCTCCTGATTAAAAAGAAAATAAGAGCCTGACCTGCTGCTCAGATGCGAGGAGGGGACGGGCGGTAGGTCCTCTGTGAGTACACTACACAGTCAAAATTAACTCTGACTCCTCACAACAGTGTGGACTGCAGGCGACGTCAGATGCCAATTTGGGTGTGCTTGCCGCACTACCTGCCCATCAAGCCCAACGTGGCATTTTGTATTAGGAACCCTATAACAGCATTCCGACATCCCTCCCTATGACGCTGCCATCCATACACTGCCGCTCTCATACATCCGTACACCGCCACTCTCATACATCCGCACACTGCCGCTCTCACACAACTGTACACTGTTGCTCTCATACATCCATACACTGCCGCTCTCATACATCCGTACAACCCCGCTCTCATACATCCGTACAACCCCGCACTCTTACAGCCGCCCCAGAGATATCAGTGTACTGGGCCCCGAGATTTCTGTTGCTGGCCCTGACCCTCAGGGGCGTATCTACCCCTTGGCCAGGGGTGATATGGAGATAGTGGTTGACTGAGGCAGGGGTGACAGAGATAGTGGGTGACTAAAGCAGGGGTGACTGGTATAGTGGGTGACTGAGGCAGGGGTCGCAGGTATAGTGGTTAACTGAGGCAGCGGTGACTGGGAGATAGTGGGTAACTGGGGCAGGGGTGACAGGGAAAGTGTGTGACTCAGGCAGGGGTGATAGGGAGATAGTGGGCAGCAGATCACTGCCTCGCTGACAGCAGCACATCCCTGCTTCACTGACAGCAGCACATACCTGCCTCACTTATAGCAGCACATCCCTGCCTCACTGGCAGCAGCAGATCCCTGCCTCACTGGCAGCAGCAGATCACTGCTTCACTGACAGCAGCACATCCCTGCCTCACTGGCAGCAGCAGATCCCTGCCTTACTGACAGCTGTATTCAGACCTGATCTCTGCTGTGCATATTCACACAACAGGAGATCAGGTCTGAAGTGTGTGTGTGTGTGCTGGTGCCGCAGTGCACCGGCACATGCCAGAGATGCGATCAGCATCTCTGCCCAGTGAGCGCCTCTGCCAACACATACTTATCTTGCATATGAGATCTCTTGATCATGAAGATAGTTCTCACAGGGTGAGGTTCATCCATTACATTTTAAAGTAGGAAGGTACAAATTACATATTCAAATTACATATATGTGCTGGATTCAAATATTTTCCCCCCTTCCTTTCTCAATTGTGCCCATCAGCAGCTATTCTAATGTTGCTGCCAATGGGTGTGACACATTCATTTCTTCTGTGGGGTACACTGGACTCCACAAGGATTCACATTGTGGTGTAGAGTAGGATCTTGATCTGAGGCACCAACAGGCTCAAAGCTTTTGACTGTTCCCAAGATGCTCAGCGCCCCCTGCTCTATAACCTCGCTTCCATGAACAGGGAGCTCAGTTTGTAGTTGGTGCCTTCAGTAGCAGGACACTTAACAGGGGGCTGCCTCAGGCAGCCTATACTTAGCTATTAATTTTGACAAGAAAAGAAGAACTTTTTTTATAAGAATGTACAAGGGCTGCAGCAGGCTAGGTCTAATAGACATCTTTACTGCAGCTCCGTCACTCCCAGCGGCGCAGTATACTCCCGTGCCCTGGTTGCTGGGTCACTGCAGCGGAGGCTCCGGTTTCTTCCTAAGGTCAGTCACACACACACCGCCCTCCGGGATCACGAGGCCGCTGATGAAAGGGAGGTAAGGGGCTTCTGTGCCCACACTATACCGTGATCCAGCATGGCTGTAGGGGGCGGGCCGTGTGCGCACTGGCGTGGACACTGATTACTGGGCAGCCGCTCCACTAGCCACCAGGGACAGTTAAGGAGCACAGCTCTGGGGTTTTTTCTCCTATATTAACCCCATTTTGTACTACCCGCAGTGCATTGTGATAGGTAATGGGGCCTGATTCAGGTTGGATCGCAATCAAACTGCAAAAACTGCTAAGAGCATACGCATCCGCCTGCATTTTCTGCGGCACCCCGCAGATAATGCGATCACCTCTGCCTGTGAATCGGTGAAGGGGGGGGGGGAGGGGGGTCAACAACACTCCATTTCCATGCTAACAAATTTGTTCTCTGAAAAGTGTCCACAAAGCACAGCTCTGGGGGGTTTTCTCCTATATTAACCCCATTTTGTACTACCTGCAGTGCATTGTGATAGGTAATAGAGCCTGATTCAGGTTGGATTGCAATCACAATAAGCAATCCAACTGCAAAAATTGCTAAGAGCATACGCATGCGCCTGCATTTTCTGTGACTGTCAATCGGTGCGGGGGGGGGTCAGCAACACTCCATTTCAAAGTCGGAGATGAAGCGGTGCGGGGGCAGGGCTTCAACGGAGAAACAGGAGGCGTGGTCAGAGCGGCTGCATGACATCACATGCAGCCGTTGCGATCACAAAAATGGTGGCGGCTTCCTGCGCACACGTACAGTCTGCACCAACAGGAGGCTAACCCATTTTTTATGATCACGCTGAACTGCACTGAGACTGCAATTTCAGCGTGGTCAAGAAGGGAGGCGGCATGCTGGGTGGCCATGCCCTGTGATGGGTGGCCCCAGCATGCGAACCAAAGGATTGCAAATTCTGTTACTTAGCAGAATTTGCAATCCTTACTGAATTAGGCCATTGATTACAAAATTGTAAACAATATTTGAAGTTTTTCTTCAGGGACTAACACAAAAGATGCTTGGGGCTACTAACACATGGGTAAGCCACGTAAAGCTTCCCATGGGTCAGTGGCATCACAACGGGGTTGCGGCACACACCCGAGTGTCACCCGCCAAGTGGGGTGACACCAAAGTGCCGGCTCTTCTTCAGTGACAGAATATGGGTGTTTCACTGTGACATTACGTGCAACACCCAGTTTCTGTCACTGTGCAGGAGCCAGCACCACTCACACACTAGTCCCCGGGTACAGCCCCCAACCCCCGGGATACCCGCAGCAACAAAATGGTGATTCAGGCCACGCCCCTACCTATGAGACCATGCCTCCTTTTTACCATTGCGCTGCTTATCTGCGCGCACTGCATTACAATCTCCCTCGCCGCCTCTCTGGGTGTCACCAGTGATAGTGACACCTCTGCCATGCTTGTAGCAGCTGGTCCTAAGATCTACGCCTCCAGCCCTGAGTGTTTTCCCTTGTGACTTGTTGATCATCATAGCGAAGCAGATGCTTACAGAAAACTGCAGGGGTTTAGATTGAAAAGAAAAACATTGACGAACCCATCATTTCAGCGACAGGGTCTGCCACACGACTGACTGAAATGACTGGTTGGTTTGGGCCCCCACCAAAAAAGAATCAATCAATCTCTCCTTGCACAAACTGGCTCTACAGAGGCAAGATGTCCACCTCATCATCCTCCGATACCTCACCCCTTTCACTGTGTACATCCCCCTCCTCACAGATTATTAATTCGTCCCCACTGGAATCCACCATCTCAGATCCCTGTGTACTTTCTGGAGGCAATTGCTGGTGAATGTCTCCACGGAGGAATTGATTATAATTAATTTTGATGATCATCATCTTCTCCACATTTTCTGGAAGTAACCTCGTACGCCGATTGCTGACAAGGTGAGCGGCCGCACTAAACACTCTTTCGGAGTACACACTGGAGGGAGGGCAACTTAGGTAGAATAAAGCCAGTTTGTGCAAGGGCCTCCAAATTGCCTCTTTTTCTCCACCATTCTTTCAAAGGTGACAGAATCATATGCAGTGACAGTAGACGACATGTCAGTAATCGTTGCCAGGTCCTTCAGTCTGGACCAGATGTCAGCACTCACTCCAGACTGCCCTGCATCACCGCCAGCGGGTGGGCTCGGAATTCTTAGCCTTTTCCTCGCACCCCCAGTTGCGGGAGAATGTGAAGGAGGAGCTGTTGACGGGTCACGTTCCGCTTGACTTGACAATTTTCTCACCAGCAGGTCTTTGAACCTCTGCAGACTTGTGTCTGCCGGAAAGAGAGATACAATGTAGGTTTTAAATCTAGGATCGAGCACGGCGGCCAAAATGTAGTGCTCTGATTTCAACAGATTGAATCCTGGTTAAGCAAATTAAGGGCTCCATCCACAAGTCCCACATGCCTAGTTGAATCACTCTGTTTTAGCTCCTCCTTCAATGTCTCCAGCTTCTTCTGCAAAAGCATGATGAGGGGAATGACCTGACTCAGGCTGGCAGTGTCTGAACTGACTTCACGTGTGGAAAGTTCAAAGGGTTGCAGAACCTTGCACAACGTTGAAATCATTCTCCACTGCGCTTGAGTCAGGTGCATTCCCCCTCCTTTGCCTATATCGTGGGCAGATGTATAGGCTTGAATGGCCTTTTGCTGCTCCTCCATCCTCTGAAGCATATAGAGGGTTGAATTCCACCTCGTTACCACCTCTTGCTTCAGATGATGGCAGGGCAGGTTCAGGAATGTTTGGTGGTGCTCCAGTCTTCGGCATGCGGTGGCTGAAGGCAGAAAGTGGCCCGCAATTCTTCGGGCCACCGACAACATCTCTTGCACGCCCCTGTCGTTTTTTAAATAATTCTGCACCACCAAGTTCAATGTATGTGCAAAACATGGGACGTGCTGGAATTTGCCCAGATGTAATGCACGCACAATATTGGTGGCGTTGTCCGATGTCACAAATCCCCAGGAGAGTTCAATTGGGGTAAGCCATTCTGCGATGATGTTCCTCAGTTTCCGTAAGAGGTTGTCAGCTGTGTGCCTCTTATGGAAAGCGGTGATACAAAGCGTAGCCTGCCTAGGAACGAGTTGGCAATTGCGAGATGCTGCTACTGGTGCCGCCGCTGCTGTTCTTGCTGCGGGAGGCAATACATCTACCCAGTGGGCTGTCACAGTCATATAGTCCTGAGTCTGCCCTGCTCCACTTAACCACAGACAAGTGGACATTGGGTACAACTGCATTTTTTAGGACACTGGTGACTCTTTTTCTGAGGTCTGTGTACATTTTCGGTATCGCCTGCCTAGAGAAATGGAACCTAGAGGGTATTTGGTACCGGGGACAAAGTACCTCAATCAAGTCTCTAGTTGCCTCTAAATTAACGATGGATACCGGAACCACGTTTCTCACCACCCAGACCTGAGTTATCCGCTTTGCAGCAGGATGACTGCTGTGATATTTCATCTTCCTCGCAAAGGACTGTTGGACAGTCAATTGCTTACTGGAAGAAGTACAAGTGGTCTTCCGACTTCCCCTCTGGGATGACGATCGACTCCCAGCAGCAACAACAGCAGCGCCAGCAGCAGTAGGCGTTACACTCAAGGATGCATCGGAGGAATCCCAGGCAGGAGAGGACTCGTCAGACTTGCCAGTGACATGGCCTGCAGGACTATTGGCTCTCCTGTCTAAGGAGGAAATTGACACTGAGGGAGTAGGTGGTGTGGTTTGCAGGAGCTTGGTTACAAGAGGAAGGGATTTAGTGGTTAGTGGACTACTTCCGCTGTCATCCAAAGTTTTTGAACTTGTCACTGACTTATGATGAATGCGCTGCAGGTGACGTATAAGGGAGGATGTTCCGAGGTGGTTAACGTCCTTATCCCTACTTATTACAGCTTGACAAAGGCAACACACGGCTTGACACCTGTTGTCCGCATTTGTGTACAGGATGCATACCTTCATGTCCCCATTTATCCACCTCATCAGGCGTAACTCAGATTTGCGGTACAGGACTGTCATTGCCAATTTCAGACGTTGCTGTTTGGTCTCTCCATGGCCCTGAGAATTTTCACCAAGGTAATGGCGGAAATGATGGTGCTCCTGTGCAAGCAAGGTGTCACAATTATCCCGTACTTGGGCGATCTCATAAAAGCGAGATCAAGAGAGCAGTTGCTGAACAGCGTATCACTTTCACTGAAAGTGTTACAGCAACACGGCTGGATTTTCAATATCCCGAAGTCGCAGTTGATTCCTACTACTCGTCTGTCTTTCTTGGGCATGATTCTGGACACAGACCAGAAGAGGGTTTATCTCCTGATAGAAAAGGCCCAGGAACTCATGACTCTTGTCAGGAACCTATTGAAACCAAAACAGGTGTCAGTGCATCACTGCACTCGAGTCCTGGGAAAGATGGTGGCATCATACGAGGCCATTCCATTCGGCAGGTTCCATGCGAGGACTTTCCAATGGGACCTACTGGACAAGTGGTCCGGGTCACATTTACAGATGCATTGGTTGATCACCCTGTCCCCCAGGGTCAGGGTATCACTCTTGTGGTGGCTGCAGAGTGCTCACCTTCTCGAGGGACGCAGATTCAGCATTCAGGGCTGGATCCTGGTGACCACAGACGCAAGCCTCCAAGTTTGGGGAGCAGTCACACAGGGAAGAAATTTCCAAGGTCTTTGGTCAAGTCAAGAGACTTGTCTTCACATCAACATCCTGGAACTAAGGGCCATATACAATGCCCTACGTCAAGCGGAGACCTTACTTTGCGACCAACCGGTTCTGATCCAGTCAGACAACGTCACCGCAGTGGCTCATGTAAACCGCCAAGGCGGCACAAGAAGCAGAGTGGCGATGGCACAAGCCACCAGAATTCTTCGCTGGGTGGAGAATCACGCAAGCGCACTGTCAGCAGTGTTCATTCCGGGAGTGGACAACTGGGAAGCAGACATCCTCAGCAGACACGACCTACATCCGGGAGAGTGGGGACTTCATCAGGAAGTCTTTGCACAGATTACAAGTCGGTGGGAACTGCCACAGATAGACATGATGCCGTCCCGGCTCAGCAAAAAGCTACAGAGGTATTGCGCAAGGTCAAGAGACCCTCAGGCAGTAGCTGTAGACGCCCTAGTGACACCGTGGGTGTTCCAGTCGGTCTATGTATTTCCTCCTCTTCCTCTCATACCCAAGGTGTTGAGGATAATAAGACAAAGAGGAGTGAGAACAATCCTCATTGTTCCAGATTGGCCACGGAGGACCTGGTATCCGGATCTGCAGGAAATGCTCACAGAAGATCTGTGGCCTCTCCCTCTAAGACAGGACCTGTTGCATCAGGGGCCCTGTCTGTTCCAAGACTTACCGCGGCTGCGTTTGACGGCATGGCGGTTGAATGCCGGATCCTAGCATTCCGGTTGAGGTCATCCCTACGCTGATAAAGGCTAGGAAGGATGTAACGTTAAAACATTACACCGTATATGGCGAAATTATGTTTCTTGGTGTGAGGCCAGGAATGCTCCTACGGAAGAATTCCATCTGGGCCGTTTCCTTCACTTCCTACAAACTGGAGTGAATTTGGGCCTAAAATTAGGCTCTATTAAGGTCCAGATTTCGGCCTTATCCATTTTCTTTCAAAAAGAATTGGCTTCTCTTCCAGAAGTTCAGACTTTTGTAAAAGGAGTGCTGCATATTCAGCCTCCTTTTGTGCCTCCGGTGGCACCTTGGGACCTTAACGTGGTGTTAAGTTTTCTAAAATTACACTGGTTTGAACCACTTAAAACAGTGGAGTTAAAATATCTCACATGGAAGGTGGTCATGTTATTAGCCTTGGCTTCGGCTAGGCGAGTGTCGGAATTAGCGGCTTTGTCACATAAAAGCCCATATTTGGTATTCCATGTGGATAGAGCGGAATTGCAGACCCGTCCTCAATTCCTACCAAAAGTGGTCTCATCTTTTCATATGAACCAACCTATTGTGGTGCCTGTGGCTACGCGTGACTTGGAGGATTCCGAGTTACTTGATGTGGTTAGGGCTTTGAAAATTTACGTGGCCAGGACGGCTAGAGTCAGGAAAACTGAAGCGCTGTTTGTCCTGTATGCAACCAACAAGATTGGTGCCCCTGCTTCAAAGCAGGCTATTGCTCGCCGGATTTGTAACACGATTCAGCAAGCGCATTCTATGGCTGGATTGCAGTTACTGAAATCGGTCAAGGCCCATTCCACGAGGAAAGCGGGCTCTTCTTGGGCAGCTGCCCGAGGGGTCTCGGCACTACAGCTGTGTCAAGCTGCTACTTGGTCGGGTTCACACACCTTTGCAAAATACTATAAGTTTGATACCCTGGCTGAGGAGGAACTCATGTTTGCTCAATCGGTGCTGCAGGGTCATCCGCACTCTCCCGCCCGTTTTGGAGCATTGGTATAATCCCCATGGTCCTTACGGAGTCCCCAGCATCCTCTAGGACGTTAGAGAAAATAAGATTTTAAACCTACTGGTAAATCTTTTTCTCGTAGTCCGTAGAGGATGCTGGGCGCCCGTCCCAAGTGCGGACTACTTCTGCAATACTTGTATATAGTTATTGCTTCAATAAGGGTTATGTTATAGTTGCATCGGTCCTGCACTGATGCTATGTTGTTTTTTCATACTGATAACTGGGTAGTTTATCACAAGTTATACGGTGTGATTGGTGTGGCTGGTATGAATCTTGCCCTGGATTAACAAAATCCTTTCCTCATACTGTCCGTCTCCTCTGGGCACAGTTTCTCTAACTGTGGCATAGAGGGAGGAGCCAGTGCACACCCAGAACTAAAGTCTTTCTTAAAGTGCCCATGTCTCCTGTGGAGCCCGTCTATCCCCATGGTCCTTACGGAGTCCCCAGCATCCTCTACGGACTACGAGAAAAAGATTTACCGGTAGGTTTAAAATCTTATTTTCTACTTTATTCTTTTCTATCCTAGTTTATTACGACCAACTCTCATCCAAGGAGTTTGATATTCTACTACCTGCATGCAATTTAAATTGCTTAAATTGTTTATATGGTTGATTTGTCCTTCACAATCCATAATCTGCAACTTGGATGTACTTGTGTCATTGAAAATCTTATAATAAAAATGTATATACAGATACTCAACCTGTATATTGAAAAAAAAAAAGTTATAAGACATATGCATTCAATATTTGAAGAAACAAAATAAAATAAAGCTATCTATTGGGTTTCACTAACAAGCACATTGGAAGACTTGACTACTGTTAAAAGACATGCATTAAATGGTATAGAGCCACAAACCACAATGTAGTAAAATAAAAACAAACTTACATGTGTATCAAACCTATGTGAGGCTTACATTGATAGTGCAAGATCAACACTCTATCAACTGTGCAAACTAGACTGCACATAAATGCCATAAATGTCACGCAGCCGTCACGGCCCGCCCCCATACGGTCCGGTCATGTCTGCGTTGTCCTGACTGTGCCCCCAAAATGGCGGCACAACGCCGCTGGCCCGACTCCTCCTGCCCAGTGACCGCCTCTGCCTGTCAATCAGGCAGAGGCGCTCACTGGGCAGAGATGCTGATCGCATCTCTGGCATGTGCCGGTGCACTGCGGCACCAGCACACACGCACTTCAGACCTGATCTCCTGTTGTGTGAATATGCACAGCAGGGATCAGGTCTGAATTAGGCCCTATATACAGCTGTCAGTAAGGCAGGGATGTGCTGCTGCCAGTGAGGCAGGGATGTGCTGCTGGTAGTGAAGCAGTGATGTGCTGCTGTCAGCGAAGCAGTGCTGTGCTGCTGTCAGCGAGACAGGGATGTGCTGCTGTCAGCGAGGCAGGGATGTGCTGCTGTCAGCGAAGCAGGGATGTGCTGCTGTCAGTGAAGCAGGGATGTGCTGCTGTCAGCGAGGCAGGGATGTGCTGCTGTCAGCGAGGCAGGGATGTGCTGCTGTCAGCGAAGCAGGGATGTGCTGCTGTCAGTGAAGCAGGGATGTGCTGCTGTCAGCGAGGCCGGGATGTGCTGCTGTCAGCGAGGCAGGGATGTGCTGCTGTCAGCGAGGCAGGGATGTGCTGCTATAAGTGAGGTAGGGATGTGCTGCTGTCATTGAAGCAGGAATGTGCTGCTGCAGTGAGGCAGAGATATGCAGCCCACTATCTCCCTATCACCCCTGCCTGAGTCACACACTTTCCCTGTCACCCCTGCCTCAGTTACCCACTATCTCCCAGTCACCGCTGCCTCAGTCAACCACTATATCTGCGATCCCTGCCTCAGTCACCCACTATACCAGTCACCCCTGCTTTAGTCACCCACTGTCACCCTATCACCCCTGCTTCAGTCACCCACTATCCCTGTCAACCCTGCCTCAGTCACCCACTATCTCCCAGTCACCCCTGCCTCAGTCAGCCACTATCCCTGTCACCCCTGCCTCAGTCTCTTACTGTCCCTGTCACCCCTGCCACAGTCATCCACTATCTCCCTATCACCCCTGCCTTAGTCATTTATTATACCTGTCACCCACTTTCTTCCCATACTTACCCAACCCCTTCCTATCACCCCTCCCTCAGTAACCCACTATCTCCCTGTCACCCACTATCTCCCAGTCACCCCGGCCTCAGTCACCCACTATCTCCCACTCATACATGCTTCAGTCACCCACTATCTCCCAGTCATCCCTGCCTCAGTCACCTACTGACACCAGTGCAGACATTTCTGCTGCGGCCTCTCCACTCTCCAGCGTGAACGTCCTGACGACTGAGGAAATCCGCTTCCTAGTTGAGGACTCCGGGAATGAACACTGCCGATATTGCTGTCAGATGACTTTCTACCCAACGGAGGATTTTTGATACTTCCAGCTTTGCCATGCAGTTTCGAGTGCCGCCTTGATGATTTGTGTACACTACCGTGGTGGCGTTGTCAGATTGTACTTGAACAGGTCTGTTCTGTACTAGAGGCAGGGCCAGTGTCAATTAATTGAACACTGCCTGCAATTCCAGAATGTATATCAGGAGGAGAGATTCCTCCCTGGTCCACCGACCCTGGAGAAAGTGTTGCTCCAACACCATGGCCCAGCCCAAAAGACTGGCATCCATTGTCAGGAGGACACAGTTGGAGATCTAGAAGGGATGGCCCCTGCTCAACTGTTGGTCCTGTAGCCACCAGCTCAGTGTCAGACGAACCTCCGGAGTCAAGGAGATCATTTGAGACATCATCCGATGAGGCAGGCCGTCCCACTTGGAGAGGATTAACCTCTGCAGAGGGCGGTAATGAAATTGAGCGTACTCTACCATATCGAAAGCCGACACCATGAGGTCTAGTACTTGCATCGCTGTGTGTATCAACACTCTTGGGCGAGAGAGGACGATACTGTCCTGAATTTTCAGGACTTTCTCTGGAGACAGAAACAATTGTTGGCTGTGTGTGTCCAGCAGTGCCCCTAGGTGCACAATGTTCCGAGCAGGGACCAGCGAGGACTTTTTTCAGTTGATGAGCCACCCGTGGACTTTTAGGAATTGGACCGCCAGTTCCAGATAACTGTGGAGAACCTCTTGGGAGTTCACCAGGATCAGCAAGTCGTCCAGATTTGGCAGGATCCTGATTCTCTGATGGTGAAGGGTCGTCATCACGGCCATGACCTTGGTGAATATCCGAGGTGCCGTGGCCAAACCAGAAGGCAGGACTTGAAATCCAAAAACAAACCAGGCACAACACTGCTTAGCTTCCATCATCAGATGAGATTGGACCAGTGGCGTAACTACTGCCCCCGCAGTCCTCGTGGTGGCTTGGGGGCGAGGGGCTGCGGGGGCGCCACTGATTTACAGCAGACTGACATGCGGACGAGCGTCCGCATGTCAGTCTGCAGTCTCCTTCCCTCCGCCGCTTTTTGGAGGGACACGGAGGGCACACAGCGCGCCTCCCTGTGTCCCTCCTGCTGCATCATCTCCGGCGGCCGCGGGTCTAATAGGGGGAAGTGCCGTCCGTGAGCTCTAATTGGCTCACGAACTGGCACTTCCCCCTATTAGACCCGCGGCCGCCGGAGATGATGCAGCAGGAGGGACACAGGAGAGACGAGCTGTGCCCTCCGTGTCCCTCCAAAAAGCGACGGCAGGGGGGGGGGTAAATATCTGGCACTGGGGGCATATATGGCACGGGGGGAGGGAGGAATATCTGGCACTGGGGCATTTCTGGCACTGGGGGGAATATCTGGCACTGGGGGCATATCTGGCACTGGGGGGGATATCTGGCACTGGGGCATATATGGCACTGGGGGGGAATATCTGGCACTGGGGGCATATATGGCACTGGGGGGGGGTATCTGGCACTGGGGGCATATATGGCACGGGGGGCATATATGGCACTGGGGGGGAATATCTGGCACTGGGGGCATATGTGTACCTGGCACATGGGGACGACGACTATATTTGGCACTGGGGCATGTAAGTACCTGGCACCGTGGGGGAATATCTGGCACTGGGGACATATGTGGCACTGGGAGCACAGCCCTAGCAACAAGGACTACCTCCTAGCAACGAGCATGACACCCAGTGCATGAAACATCTGGCAACGAGCATGACACCCAGTGCATGAAACACCTGGCAACGAGCATGACACCCAGTGCATGAAACCCCTGGCAACGAGCATGACACCCTGAGCATGAAAACCCCTGGCACCGTGCATGGAACCAAGAGCATGAAACCCCTGGCAACGAGCATGACACCCAGTGCATGAAACCCCTGACAACGAGCAGGTAATTGAAAAGTAATTAGAAGCCTTACTGTAGGACTTAATGTGTAATGGGCATTACGGTGTGTGGCATAATGTATCACGGACATTGCGGTGTGTGTCATAATGTGTCGCAGGCATTACGGTGTATGGTATACTATATCGCGGGCATTGTGATATGTGGTATAATGTCTCAGGGTCATTGCAGTGTGTGGCATAATGTATCACGGACATTGCGGTGTGTGTCATAATGTGTCAGGCATTACGGTGTGTGGTATACTATATCACGGGCATTGTGGTCAGTGGCGGTTCTTGCCACGGGCAAGCAGGACTTTTGCCCGGGGCGCCGCCTTCCGGAGGGCGCTGGCGCCATCCGGAGGGCGCCGCACCGTGGCAAGATCCGCCACTGCTGCCCGCTGTGTCCCCCGTCCGCCTCCGCTGCCCGCTGCCGTCCCCGTCCTCGGCGCCTCCTGTGAAGGGAACTAGACGCTATGCGTCTAGTTTCCCTTCGTGGAGAGTAACTGCTGAGCGGTGCGCGATGACGTCATCGCGCACCGCACAGCAAAGGTCCTCTCCACGAAGGGAACTAGACGCATAGCGTCTAGTTTCTCTTCGTGGAGAGGACCTTTTGCTGTGCGGTGCACGATGACGTCATCGCGCACCGCTCAGCATTCAAGCGGCGCTTTCAATGTACAGGGGGCGTGACTCACCACGCCCCCTGTATTAGGCCACGCCCTTTCCTGCCCGGGGCGCTCTGCGCCCTTGAACCGGCCCTGATTGTGGTATGTGGTATAATGTCTCAGGGTCATTGCAGTGTGGCATAATACATAACGGGCATTGCGATGTGTGGCATAGGGTATAACGGGCAGGGCATTGCGGTATGTGTCACAGGCATTACGGTGTATGGTATACTATATCACGGGCATTGTGGTATAATGTCTCAAGGTCATTGCAGTGTGTGGCATAATGTGTCACAGGCATTGTATGTGCTATAATGTATCGGGCATTGCAGTGTGTGGCATAATGTATCACGGACATTGCGGTGTGTGTCATAATGTGTCACAGACATTGTATGTGCTATAATGTATCAGGGGCATTGCAGTGTGTAGCATAATGTATAACGGGCATTGCGATTCCTGTCATAATGTGTCACAGGCATTACGGTGTGTGGCATAATGTGTCACAGACATTACGGTGTGTGGCATAATGTGTCGGGGGCATTACAGTGTGTGCATATTGTGTCGTGCATTATTGTGTGCGGCATAATGTCTAAGGGCCATTGCAGTATGTGGCATAATGTATACTGGGCATTACTATAAGGAGGAAAAATGACAAATAATGTAAGGGGCATGAATCAGGATTATTTTTCTTTCCTGTGGTGGCCAACGTATGGGCGTGCAGGTTGCAAAACTGGGGTATAAGGTAGTCTTTTCCTGCAATGCCACGCCCCTTTATGCGAAACCACGCCCACTCCAATAAAACCACGCCCCTTTTTTGACGCGCGCACCTTAGGCGCGCGCATATTTATCCCTTTCTTGCTCCCAATTATGGAGCATGAAGGGGGGGGGGCGCCGAAGAATTTTTTGGCTTGGGGGAGAAAAATTTCTAGTTACGCCACTGGATTGGACATATCCAGTGTGATGCGGCTGTAGATGATTTTTGCTGTTTCTAACTTCTACATCAATGAATAAGTTTCAAAATAGAATGCATCAAGAGAACGGTGTTGGTAGTATAAAACTACCTACAGCACCTGGTATTCCCAGGTGGTCTCACATCCAAGAACAAACCAGGCCTAAGATCAGGTGATATTGGGCATATACAGTGTGGTGTGGCTGTAGATGAGCTTAGTGGTTTCTGTTAGAGTTCTTCTACTTCTAACTACTCGTACATAAATGAATAAGCGGACGATTTATTAAACCTGGTGAAATGATAATTTGCATGGTGATAAAGTACCAGCCAATCAGCTCCTAATTGCCATGTCACAGGCTGGGTTTGAAAAATGACAGTTAGGAGCTGACTGGCTGGTACTTTATCACCTTGCACTTTATCAGTTCACCAGGCTTAATAGATCTGCCCCAATGTTTCAAAATGGAATGCATCAAGAGAACGGTGTTGGTATTGTAAAAATACACACAGCTCCTGGTATTTCCTGGTGGTCTCCCATCCAAGTACTAAAACCAGGACCAACACTGCTCAGCTTCCATGATCAGGAGAGATTGGGCAAATCCAGTGTGCTGTGGCTGTAGATGAGCTCGTGGTTTCTGTTAGAGCTCTTCTACTTCTAACTTCTGGTACATAAAAGAATATGTGTAAATATTAAATGTACAGTACCAAGAAAAGGGTGTTGGTAGTTTACCTAAAGAATCTGATAATACATGGATGGGAGACTGCTTGGTAGTAACAAAGTCCAATACTGCTTTGCTTCAAAGATCAAATGAGATTGGGCATATCCAGTGTGGTGTGGCTTTAGATAAGCTTTGTGGTTTCTGTTAGAGCTCTTCTACTTCTAACTACTGGTACATTAATGAATATGTATAAGGTTGTAGTTTATCCAATATCCCTTTACTACCTTACCTCCCCCTCCCCCTCCCCTCCCCTCCCCTCCCCTCCTTATAGCTTCCTTTGTTCTCTCCTCCTCGTGTGTGCGTTATTTGTTTTCTCATACGTCCTAGAGGATGCTGGGATCACATTAAGAACCATGGGGTATAGACGGGATCCGCAGGAGACATGGGCACTTTAAGACTTTCAAAGGGTGTGAACTGTCTCCTCCCTCTATGCCCCTCCTCCAGACTCCAGTTTTAGAATTGTGCCCAGTGAGACTGGATGCACTACAGGGGAGCTCTACTGAGTTTCTCTGAAAAGACTTATGTTAGTTTTTCTTATTTTCAGGGAGGCTGCTGGCAACAGTCTCCCTGCTCCGTGGAACTTAGGGGAGAGAAGTATGACCAACTTCTAGTGAGTTCAATGGCTCTGCTTCTGGCTGACAGGACACCATTAGCTCCTGAGGGTGCTGATCGCTGGGTACGCCTAGATGCCCACTCCCGTAGCCTGCCATCACCCCCTTACAGAGCCAGAAGTCAGAAGACAGGCGAGTAGCAGAAGAACAGAAGACTTCTTCTCCAGTGACGGCATTCTGAGGTACCACGCAGCGAGCGGAATGCTGTGCGCCATGCTTCCACACAAACACAGGCACTGCAGGGTGCAGGGCATGTGGGTGGGTGGGGGGGGGGGGCACCGTGGGCAGCATAAATTCCTCACAAAAGGCTGGCAAAAGTGGACATTAGTGCCTGGGCACTGTCCTTACCCCGCCAGCGTAATTAATTATTTGTTTCTGAGCGGGACAGAAGCGTGCCATTACAGCGGCGGGGCTTCTTCCTCACCTCACCAGCACATCTATAGAGCGTTACAAGTCTATCACTATAGAGTTTATTATTTCCCAGACTGTGTACTTTTGGCGCTGGGTTGTGAGCTGAAAAATCCTCTCTGTCCCTCTGACAGATTTACTGTAGGTCTATCCCCCATAAGCCGATGTGTCTGTGGGTACTTGGTACATGTGTGTCAACATGTCGGTGGCTGAATGTTTTTCCCAAGAGGAAACTATATTAGGAATGCAGACATATGATGGTGGCCCTGTTGGCACCACCAATAACTGACTGGGTGAAAGTTTCAATAATATCAGAGTGAGGTTGGATAAATCTGTGTCCCAGACACAGACGTAGAGAATAGATGTGATGTTCATGGCTATGCTTCTTTTCCCTCAGGCCCGCAAAAATGTTACTACACACTGATACTGACTCGGATACTGATTCCTATGTCGACCATAATATTTCCTGATTAGATCCAATATTGGCAAGGAGCATTCAGTACATGATTGTGGATATTAAGGACATATTAACATCACTGAGGATCCTGCTGTTCCTGACAAAGGGGTCTATATGTATGTATATATAGATATATAATGAAAGCTGATGTAACGTTCCTCCATCTCTGTTTGAGAAAGTCTGATCCAGCTCGACAAGATGGTATCAAATCCCCAAAAGGTTTCCGATTGTTTATTCATTTCCTGCTGCGGACAGAATAAAGTGGGAGTCACCCCCTGTTCTGCACGGGGCCCTGTCACAAATCCAGCGGATCATATGCAGGAAGCTACATTATTTCTAGTTATGTAACCACGGGTACATTACTTAGACCTGCCATTACATGCGCATGGGTGAGTAGTAGTATTCAAGAATTGGTCGAATACCTTGTCTTCCGATATAGATATCTTGGAGAGATGGGATACTCCTTACGTTGGATCATATCAAGGACACTGCAGCATACTTACGACTGCAAGGGATATAGGACTCTTGAGTTCACGGGCCAATTTCATGGCAGTCTCGGATAGGAGGGCATTGTGGATTCACCAAGGGAATGCTGATGCTGACTCCAAGAAGAAAGGGAGTCTCTTCCCTATGAAGGTGAAGCCTTGTTTGGCAACGGCCTAGTTAATTTGATCTCGGCAGCTCCCGCAGGTAAGTCAACCTTCTTGCCCTATGTTCCCTCTCAACGGATGAAGACGCATCATTGTCTAACGCAGTCATTTTGTCCCAATAGATATGCAAGAAGTTAAGATTCCCCTTTCTTTGCAGGTAGAGGAAGGAGAAGAGGGAAGAGGTCTGTAGCCTCTTCAAGATCGCAGGAGCAGAGATCGTCCTCTGCTTCTGCCAAATCCACTGCTTGACGCTGGGGCTCTCTTGCAGGAGCCCACACCAGTGGGGGCACGTCTAAAACACATCAGTCAGTTCTGGATTAATTTGGACCTGGACTCGTGGGTTTTACAAATAGTGTCACAAGGGTACAAACTGGGGTTTCAAGACGTTCCCCCTCACCGATTGTTCAAATCGGCCTTAGTCAGCAGGGAGAAGGTTTTTATTCAAGCCTCTTCGTGCTCCCGAAGCCGGACGGCTCAGTCAGACCAATCTTAAATCTGAAATCCCTCAATTTCTACCTAAAGAAATTCAATTTCAAGATGGAATCTCTCAGGGTAGGGATCTCCAGTCCGGAGGAAGGAGATTTCATGGTTTTGGTAGACATAAGGATGCCTAATTACATGTTCCCGTTTAGCCACTGCATCAAGCTACCTGAGGTTTGCAATTCAGGATTGTCATTACCAATTTCAGACGTTGCCGTTTGGTCTGTCCACGGCTCCGAGGATTTTCACCAGGGTGATGGTGGAAATGATGGTTCTCCTTCGCAAGCAAGGAGTCACAATTATGCCGTACTTGGATGATCTCCTGATAAAGGCGAGATCCAGGGACCAGTTGGTGCAAAACATCTACTCTCCCTGACAGTTCTTCAACAACATGGTTGGCTCCTAAACTTGCCAAAATCGCAGTTGGTCCCAATGACGCGGTTGTTGTTTCTGGGAGTCATACTGGACACAGAAGAGGCTTTCTTCCAGTGGAAAGGCTATGGAGTTCCAGAGTCTGGTCAAACAAATTCTGAAACAAGCAAGAGTGTTAATCCATCAATGCATTCTGTTGCTGGGGAAGATGGTTGCGGCCTACGAGGCCATTCAGTTTGGCAGGTTCCATGCCAGAGTGTTCCAGTGGGACCTGTTGGACAAGTGGTCCGGATCCCACCTACACATGCACCGGAGGATAATCCTGTCTTCCAAGACCAGAATCTTACTCCATTGGTGGCTGCACAGTTCTCACCTCCTAGAGGGGCGATGGTTCGGGATCCAGGACTGGATCCTAGGGACCATGGATGCAACCCTCCGAGGCTGGGGAGCAGTCACACAGGGGGAAAACATCCAAGGAAGATGGTCAAGTCAGGAAAGTTTTCTCCACATAAATGTTCTGGAGTTAAGGGCCATTTAATAACTGCAGACACAGTACGCACTGGGACGGGTGCCCAGCATCCTCTACGGACTAAGAGAAAAGGATTTACCGGTAGGTATTAAAATCCTATTTTCTCTAACGTCCTAGAGGATGCTGGGGACTCCGTAAGGACCATGGGGATAGATAGGCTCCGCAGGAGACATGGGTACTTTAAGAAAGACTTTAGTTCTGGGTGTGCACTGGCTCCTCCCTCTATGCCCCTCCTCCAGACCTCAGTTTGATACTGTGCCCAGTGGAGACTGGGTGCTTTTCAGGAGCTCTCCTGAGCTTTCTGACAGAAAGTATTTTGTTAGGTTTTTAATTTTCAGGGAGCACTGCTGGCAACAGACTCCCTCATCGAGGGACTGAGGGGAGAGAAGCAGCCCTACTCTCTGAGTTGCAAGGTCCTGCTTCTTAGGCTACTGGACACCATTAGCTCCAGAGGGATTGGTACGCAGGATCTCACCCTCGCCGTCCGTCCCAGAGCCGCGCCTCCGTCCCCCTTGCAGAGCCGGAAGATAGAAGCCGGGTGAGTATGAGAAGAAAAGAAGACTTCAGAGGCGGCAGAAGACTTCATGATCTTCACTGAAGTAACGCACAGCACTGCAGCTGTGCGCCATTGCTCCCATACACCTCACACACTCCGGTCACTGTAAGGGTGCAGGGCGCAGGGGGGGGGGGGGGCACCCTGGGCAGCAATATAAACCTCTTTTTGGCAAAAATATAACACATATACAGCGGGGCACTGTATATATGTATGAGCCCCCGCCAATTTTACAGTTTAAGCGGGACAGAAGCCTGCCGCCGAGGGTGCGGGGCTTCTCCCTCAGCACTCACCAGCGCCATTTTTTCTTCACAGCACCGCTGAGAGGAAGCTCCCCGGACTCTCTCCTGCTTATACCACGGTAGACAAGAGAGTTGAAAAGAGGGGGGGGGCACATAATTTGGCGCAAATTACATGCTGCAGTACTACTGGGCAAACATTAAGTTACTGTGTATTCCTGGGTTATATAGCGCTGGGGTGTGTGCTGGCATACTCTCTCTCTGTCTCTCCAAAGGGCCTTGTGGGGAAACTGTCTTCAGAAAAAGCATTCCCTGTGTGTGTGGTGTGTCGGTACACGTGTGTCGACATGTCTGAGGAAGAAGGCTATATTAGAGAGGAGCAGGAGCAAATGAATGTGGTGTCTCCGCCGACAGCTGATTGGATGGATATGTGGAATTTTTTAAATGCTAGTGTAAACTCATTGCACAAAAGATTAGACAAGGCTGAAGCTTTGGGACAGTCAGGGTCTCAACCCATGCCTGATCCTATGTTGCAGGGACTGTCAGGGTCTCATAAGCGCCCACTATCCCAGATTGTTGACACAGATACAGACACGGATTCTGACTCCAGTGTCGATTACGATGATGCAAAGTTACAGCCAAAATTGGCAAAATCCATTCGATATATGATTATGGCAATAAAAGATGTTTTGCACATCACAGAGGAACCCCCTGTCCCTGACAAGAGGGTACATATGTACAAGGTGAAAAAGCCTGAGGTAACCTTTGAGGGGGTCACACGAGCTGAACGAGTTATGTGAAAAAGCTTGGGAATCTCCAGATAAAAGACTGCAGATTTCCAAAAGGATTCTTATGGCGTATCCTTTCCCATCAATGGATAGGTTACGATGGGAATCCTCCCCTAGGGTGGACAAAGCATTAACACGCTTATCCAAGAAGGTAGCCCTCCCGTCCCAGTATACGGCTACCCTCAAAGAGTCTGCTGACCGCAAACAGGAGATTACCCTGAAGTCCATTTATACACATTCAGGTACCTTACTCAGACCGGCAATTGCGTCGGCCTGGGTGTGTAGTGCTGTAGCGGCATGGACGGATACCTTATCTGAGGGGATGGATACCCTAGATAAGGATACTATTTTATTGACCCTGGGGCACATAAGAGATGCTGTCCTATATATGTGTGTATGCAAACTACAGGTGGTGCTGCAGGGCTCACACCCTTTTACTTGTCTTGTAGAGCAACTCTGGAGCTGTTTCTGGGTCCACCTGCTGCAAGAAATCAGCTTGAATGCTTCAGGGGCTGGGGCATGGCCAACATGAGCCCACACTGATGGGGGGTGGGGGTGTATAAAGCGATTTAGGGGTCATCCAAGCGCAACCCCACAAAGGCCGCCATGCCCTGCGTGACCCTTTTCTCTTTTCATATGCAGACGAGGGTTGCAGCCAACTATGCCCACTGCTTGGATGACATCACTATATGCAAATCCATCTGCTGCAGGCCTTCCCCCAGGAATGCTTGCAGTAGTTGTTGCATTTGGTTTGTTGTTTGGGGGTGCTTCAGTATTAGGCAGCCTTCTGCCCTCCCACATTCGTCTGAAAATGTGTTCTCCCTGCAGTTGTTGTTCCCAGATGAGAGTTCCCTTGTGCTTCCTCAGTTGAATCTCCTTAACTTGACAGGGGTGTGCCCGAGCAGCCGCCCTCCACAGCCCTATCCCAACACATACTTATCTTGCATATGAGATCTCTTGATCATGAAGATAGTTCTCACAGGGTGAGGTTCATCCATTACATTTTAAAGTAGGAAGGTACAAATTACATATTCAAATTACATATATGTGCTGGATTCAAATGTTTTCCCCCCTTCCTTTCTCAATTGTGCCCATCAGCAGCTATTCTAATGTTGCTGCCAATGGGTGTGACGCATTCATTTCTTCTGTGGGGTACACTGGACTCCACAAGGATTCACATTGTATATGTACACCAGAGTAGGATCTTGATCTGAGGCACCAACAGGCTCAAAGCTTTTGACTGTTCCCAAGATGCTCAGCGCCCCCTCCTCTATAACCTCGCTTCCATGAACAGGGAGCTCAGTTTGTAGTTGGTGCCTTCAGTAGCAGGCCACTTAACAGGGGGCTGCCTCAGGCAGCCTAATCTTAGCTATTAATTTTGGCAAGAAAAGAAGAACTTTTTTTATAAGAATCTACAAGGGCTGCAGCAGGCTAGGTCTAATAGACCTCTTTACTGCAGCTCCATCACTCCCAGTGGCGCAGTATACTCCCGTGCCCCGGTTGCTGGGTCACTGCAGCGGAGGCTCCGGTTTCTTCCTAAGGTCAGTCACACACACACCGCCCTCCGGGATCACGAGGCCGCTGATGGGGGCGGGCCGTGTGCGCACTGGCGTGGACACTGATTACTGGGCAGCCGCTCCACTAGCCACCAGGGACAGTTAAGGAGCACAGCTCTGGGGTTTTTTCTCCTATATTAACCCCATTTTGTACTACCCGCAGTGCATTGTGATAGGTAATGGGGCCTGATTCAGGTTGGATCGCAATCCAACTGCAAAAACTGCTAAGAGCATACGCATCCGCCTGCATTTTCTGCGGCACCCCGCAGATAATGCGATCACCTCTGCCTGTGAATCGGTGAAGGGGGGGGGGGTAGGGGGGTCAACAACACTCCATTTCCAAGTCGGAGATGGAGCGGTGCGGGGGCACGGTTTCAAAATGGGGTCAGCAACGGAGAAACAGGAGGCGTGGTCAGAGCAGCTGCATGACATCACATGGGCCGGACTCTGCCAGTGGAGCCCCAGCGTCATGAGGTAGATTTTGTAGAGGCCGGGGAGGACTTCTGTTCCTGGGAACTAGCTGTGTTGTGCAGCTTTATTCCTCTGCACCTACCTCTGGCAAGAAAGGACGCACCTCGCACTTTCTTGTTTCTTTGTGACCGAAAGGACTGCATTTGATAATGCGGAGCTTTCTTATGCTGTGAGGGAACATAAGGTAAAAAATTTGATTTTCCAACTGTAGCTGTGCGTGTTAATGCTTTGTCCATCCTACGGGAGGATTTCCATCGTAACCTATCCGTTGATGGAAAAGGATACGCCATAAGAATCCTTTTGGAAATCTGCAGTCTTTTATCTGGAGATTCCCAAGCTTTTTCACATAACTCGTTCAGCTCGTGTGACCCCCTCAAAGGTTACCTCAGGCTTCTTTCCCTTGTACATATGTACCCTCTTGTCAGGGACAGGGGGTTCCTCTGTGATGTGCAAAACATCTTTTATTGCCATAATCATATATCGAATGGATTTTGCCAATTTTGGCTGTAACTTTGCATCATCGTAATCGACACTGGAGTCAGAATCCGTGTCGGTATCTGTGTCAACAATCTGGGATAGTGGGCGCTTATGAGACCCGGACAGTCCCTGCAACATAGGATCAGGCATGGGTTGAGTCCCTGACTGTCCCAAAGCTTCAGCCTTGTCTAATCTTTTGTACAATGAGTTTACACTAGCATTTAAAACATTCCACATATCCATCCAATCAGGTGTCAGCGGAGACACCACATTCATTTGCTCCCGCTCCTCTCTAATATAGCCTTCTTCCTCAGACATGTCGACACACGTGTACCGACACACCACACACACAGGGAATACTTTTTCTGAAGACAGTTTCCCCACAAGGCCCTTTGGAGAGACAGAGAGAGAGTATGCCAGCGCACTCCCCAGCGCTATATAACCCAGGAATAACACAGTAACTTAATGTTTGTCCAGTAGCGCTGCTGTATGTAATTTGGGCCGAATTATGTGCCCCCCCTCTCTTTTCAACCCTCTTCTCTACCGTGGTATAAGCAGGGGAGAGTCCGGGGAGCTTCCTCTCAGCGGTGCTGTGGAGAAAAAATGGCGCTGGTGAGTGCTGAGGGAGAAGCCCCGCCCCCTCGGCGGCGGGCTTCTGTCCCGCTTAAACTGTAAAATTGGTGGGGGCTCATACATATATACAGTGCCCAGCTGTATATATGTTATATTTTTGCCAAAAAGAGGTATATATTGCTGCCCAGGGCGCCCCCCCTGCGCCCTGCACCTTTACAGTGACCGGAGTATGTGAGGTGTATGGGAGCAATGGCGCACAGCTGCAGTGCTGTGCGCTACCTCAGTGAAGATCATGAACTCTGTGGAGCCCGTCTATCCCCATGGTCCTTACGGAGTCCCAAGCATCCTCTAGGACGTTAGAGAAACTAGGATTTTAATACCTACCGGTAAATCCTTTTCTCTTAGTCTGTTGAGGATGCTGGGCACCCGTCCCAGTGTGTACTGTGTCTGCAGTTATTAAATGGCCCTTAACTCCAGAACATTTATGTGGAGACAACTTTCCTGACTTGACCATCTTCCTTGGACGTTTTCCCCAGCCTCGGAGGGTTGCATCTGTGGTCCCTAGGATCCAGTCCTGGATCCCGAACCATCGCCCCTCTAGGAGGTGAGAACTGTGCAGCCACCAATGGAGTGAGATTCTGGTCTTGGAAGACAGGATTATCCTCCGGTGCATGTGTAGGTGGGATCCGGACCAATTGTCCAACAGGTCCCACTGGAACACTCTGGCATGGAACCTGCCAAACTGAATGGCCTCGTAGGCCACAACCATCTTCCCCAGCAACTGAATGCATTGATGGATTAACACTCTTGCTGGTTTCAGAATTTGTTTGACCAGACTCTGGATCTCCATAGCCTTTCCACTGGAAGAAAACCTCTTCTGTGTCCAGTATGTGTTATGATTCCAGCACTCTGGTCAGAGAAGATCTTATGGCAAGGACCGGAGCACTGGAACGGAATGCTGGGGAAGGGAGCAGGACAGGAAAATAGCCCCTGGCGCCCTAACTCTGTTGTCTCACCCGTGTTGTCAGAAATCCCCTGCGAGACTATGGTTTCTTGAGCCCTTGGCAGCTGCGTTTGAAGGGCGGATTATGTCTGCCCAACTTCGATGCCCCCCGGTCTTAATGAGAGACAAAGGGAAACCCGAGACAGGGTGATAACAAGAGGCCCTCTAACTAAACAACCAGGCCAGGGGCTAAGCAAACTCAAAACTATAATATGTGCGGAGAAACCGCCAGGAAAAAGGACAACCAAAATATCCACTTGTCCAATTCTCCTACCCGGCACCGCCGAGTACCAGAGAGGACTTGTGGAAGCGGAACCCTCCACAAATGCTCCAAACACAAAATATAAAAGGTAAAGCGGCTGAGCCGCACCACACGGCAGAGCCGCAACTCACGAACACCACTGGATATAAAACGGTGATCAGTCAGGACTCCAGGGAACCAAACGACCTCTTGGGATGAGATGACAACTCCCGAATACCGGACTTCTGCGGACTGGAATGACCGGATACAGCAGGACTGGAAACAGACTCTCAGCAAACAAAGGCAGCATGCAGGAAGCTATTACCGGCATCTGTGAGAAGCCCTGGGAGTGTATTTAACAAGGAGTCCTCCAATCAGCTGCTAAAGGCTGATTAGAATAAATGCCGTGCAGCTGCCTTGCTGCACGGCCAGAGAGCAGGTGAATATCTTAATTTCCTAAAGCCTAGCAACGGGGAACGCGGTCCACCAGTGGCGTCCCCGTTGCTAGGGTCCGTGCGG
Source organism: Pseudophryne corroboree (assembly GCF_028390025.1). Taxonomy (NCBI): domain Eukaryota; kingdom Metazoa; phylum Chordata; class Amphibia; order Anura; family Myobatrachidae; genus Pseudophryne; species Pseudophryne corroboree. The sequence goes on from NW_026968393.1 coordinate 97,025, forward strand.
CTCAGCGCGCCCGGCGTCTAGCGTTGCTAGGGAGCCGGCGGCTGTACGTGCACGGCATCTCTAGTTGCTAGGCGCCGGGCCGCGCAGACCATCAAGCGGACCCCGGCGCCTAACAGTACCCCCCCTTGAGGAGGGGTCAAGGAACCCCTAAAGCCAGGTTTCTGAGGAAATTCCCGAAAAAATGCCCTCTTGAGCCTCGGGGCATGAAGATCCTTATCCAGGACCCAAGACCTTTCCTCCGGACCATAGCCTTTCCAGTGAACCAGAAAATACAGCCGATCCCGGGACAATTTGGAATCGAGAACCTTCTCTACGAAGAACTCCTGTTGTCCCTGTACATCCACTGGAGATCTACCCTGAGAGATCTTCCGAGGAAATCTACTGGAAGAAACGTATTGTTTCAACAGGGAACAATGAAACGTATTTCCAATCCTGAGAGATCTTGGTAAACGTAACCGAAAGGCAACTGGGTTGACTCTTTTAATAATAAGAAATGGCCCAATAAATTTGGGTCCCAGTCTAGCTGAGGATTGTCGAAGCCTGATGTTGCGAGTCGACAACCACACCCTATCTCCCACCTTAAAAGTGCAAGGATGTCGGAGCCTGTCAGAAAATTTCTTCTCTCGAAAGGCCGCTTTTCTGAGAGCAAGGTGCACCTTTTTCCAAATGGCTCTGAGATGGGAGGTTAAGGTAAGCGAGGAGACTGAGGAATGATGAAAAAAAGAATTAGCTCTGGGGTGAAAACCAAAAACTGAAAAGAATGGAGACTCTTTAGTGGAGGAATGACAAGAATTATTGTAAGCAAATTCAGCCAACGGAAGAAACTCGGACCAATCATTCTGGAGTTTGGCTGAATACAAGCGCAAATATTGTTTCAATGATTGGTTAACTCGTTCGGTTTGCCCGTTGGATTGTGGGTGGTAACCGGATGTTAACGACAATTTCATCTTCAATGAGGCACAAAAACATTTCCAGAATTGTGCGATGAATTGTGGACCCCGATCAGAAACAATATCAGTAGGTAACCCATGAAGCCTGAATACATGGCGGAGAAACAAAACTGCCAACCCTTGGGCAGAAGGCAATCGAGGAAGAGCAATAAAATGAGCCATTTTACTAAAACGGTCCACTACCACCCATATGACTCGGAATCCGGCTGAAAGGGGAAGGTCAACCACAAAATCCATGGAAATATGAGACCACGGCCTGAGAGGAACATTTAAGGGCATAAGTTGCCCGATGGGCAAGGAACGGGGAACCTTATGCTGTGCACAAACCTGACATGAATAAACAAATTCCTTGACGTCTTTAGAAAGACCAGGCCACCATACTGAGCGAGAGACTAACTCCAATGTCTTAGAGACTCCTGGATGCCCTGAAACTTTGTTATCATGGAATTCCGTTAAAACAGTAACTCTCAAAAACTCAGGGACGTAAAGACGACCAGCAGGAGTAATTCTAGGAGCTTGGTGTTGAAGCTGTTTTAACTGGGTAAATAAATCTTGTGTGAGGCCCGCCCAGA